>NC_083468.1:2766764-2816764 GCF_030014155.1 Tachysurus vachellii | reverse complement strand
GATGAGTGGAACTTGCCACGTGCAAGCACCATTCACATTTTCTTCAGGAAATGTACATTCTAGTTATTATTATTACACACACATTACAAACAGCCCCACATTTTTAATCATTATACACTGGAACTAATCACAAATCCGTATTTATGACTACAATTCATTATATATCCAATATGATTTTTATTTTTTTTATTTTTAGCTACTAAGCATCGTACGCTTTCTCTCTGAAACTTTTCCCACCATTTATATCCCTGAACTATTCTTTGTAACGCAGTGAAGTGGTGCTGATGCTGCCTCCTCACCCCGGTTTCTCCGCAGCCTCTGATTGGCCAGCGCCTGCCTGTGTTCAGTGACGTCACCCGCCCAGTGTTAAATCAGCATCTCTCTGAGTGTATGACAAAAAAAAAGCTGTGTCTGCGCTATAAAAGGCCGGTCTGCGTTGTCCGAGTTTTCCGCCAGCAACGTGCAGAGAACCGCACACATAAACACACACACACACGCACACACACATATATATATATATATACACATACACACACCTTGAGGATGAGAGAGATTGTCCACATTCAAGCCGGTCAGTGCGGCAACCAGATCGGAGCCAAGGTAAAAACCCTTTCGTAATTGTTTATAATAATAGTAATAATAATACAGTGTAATAGCATTATGCATGAAAGGGGTCCAGCTCATACAGCGTACTGTACATTTAAGCGTGTTATGCTTGACGTTGGACATTTGGGACTTAAACAGTGATAGAGATCTTTTTCATTTCTCAGAGTGTGGCTTGTACAATGACTTGGCAAGAAGCATGTGACCACACCCATGTGATCAGATCTGCTGTCTCCAAACGCATTTTAACTTTAAAGTCGCAGAGTTAAAACCCCTGCATGCGCAACAGCTGGCAAACGCGCGACTGAACCTTAAATAATCCTCAAACCATCACGTTCTGCTCATTAGGACTCAAGAAACATTCAGTTGCGTTTCTCAGTAGTGAGGAAATGAGTGTATATGGACCTGTATTGAAGCCGCAATGTCCTTCTGTCGCATGATTCGGATGAAACAAAGGCGCAGATTCATTTCTTTGCTGCGCCACCAACCAGCGGTGAAGAGGTCTGGGTTCATTTATGGTCTTAATTTATGGCTCATTGCTCATTTATTATTATTTTTTTTTAAACATTCACATAGTCCAGGAGCAAAATGTAGGAAAATGTATACTGAATGCCCTTTATAAAACATCACACACCTTTCCTTTGTGAGGGAAAAAAAATATGTTGTTTAGTAAGTTTTTTAGACACAAAAAAAAAGACTGTGTATAGGTAATAAAATAGTTCTGTATAATCAGCCAGACTTTTATCCTAATGCCTGTAATATAATGAGATGCCCTGACTGATGCTCTTTTAGTTCCTGCCTAAAGATGATGACTCTGCATGAAATAATCATATGCATTACACAGATATTAAATCACTCCTGATTTGTCTCAGAGCGTTTTGTACAACAGGATTAATTGACACCAGAATTGTTCATGCTGGTCTGCAGATATGAAGCAGATTGAATCTTTAGAACTTTCCTCATCATCACAGATCAATGTGAAACATCTATAGTAAGACCACGTGTACACCATGTGAATGTATAAATGATCCCATTCTGATCTATGGGTCACAATAATACTAGCGATGACTGATGCTGCGAATCATCATGACTTCTCATTCAGAGCAGAGACCAGGAAGGTTGATCCTGTGTCACATTGCATATGCCAGGGCCTTCTGACTGAGGTGTTTTTCAGGGATGGAAGGGTGGAGGTGGGGGGTGGGGTAGTTGGGGGTTGTTTGGGGGGGAGGGGGGGCTGACATAATGCAGTGATCTCATGCCGTCTGCAGCAGGGTACCCTGGCTAACACGACGCACATCTGCTTCCATCATTACTTTCCTTTATGAGAGAGAGCTACATCACTTTTACACACACGCACACACACACACCCTATGAGGCTACCTCATACCACTTCCTTTCTTCAATGATGCTTTTTTATTTTATCTTCAACACATTAATGTAAACCTTCTGTCTTAATTTGAAAAAAAAAATAACCTCTTGCATTTCAAATGTAGACATTTCTTTTTAAGTAATGAATGCATGCCACATTTAAAAAGCGTGTGCAGCCATTTCAGGATGCCTAATTACCTATTTAGCTGGCAGGTCACATCTGCATTGGACAAAACAGATAATTAGAGTAAGAGACTGAGGGAGACAGGAAGTGTAGGGGCAATAGAGACAGAGGTGGAGACAAGGGGGCCATGGCACAACAGACACAACCGTCACATTTTTATATTTTCTTGGTTTTCTATAAGCTGCTAAGTAATGCTCCTCTGATTATGTACATTTCTAAAGAAAACTAGAGCCCAAGCTGACATCCTACCTAAGGCTTATACAACTTTATCTAACTGAAAATGCGAGCGTTGTTCACATTAAGTAAAACTGAGAAACAAATCAGATCGTATGAAGACTGTTTGACTCAATATTTCTTCTTAATGTTTTCGGTGTAAAGATGCTAAATAAACAATACACATGTCCTCTATATGTATCATTTAAATTCTGTAAGGAATAAAACACATGGGATTGTCGTTATAGGAAATAATCTACGATGCAGTGGTGTGAGGCAGATAACACACTCTTAAAGTGGATTATATTTCTATAACAGCAAAGTTCTATTCCTCTGTTCATAGCAATTTGCCAACCTTTTAACAATAATGTTCAGTATTTAATATTTCAACTTTAAGCCTTGACTGGAAATAAACCTGCAAGGTTAAGACTCTGGACTAAAAATCCTCAACACTTCTTGTGGTCATTTGTGATGTAAATTGCAAATAAGAATTTTATTGCAATTCCATCATTATTTTTCTGGATTATTTTCTGGACCGGTGCCATTAGTCTTCCCTTGTGGATTGCAGTGTTTCTCTCAGCAGTACATCACTTGCCTCTCCTGTTACATCTGTTTCCAGAAGATCGATCTTCCTGGTCCGGGCCTTAACAGATGTTTAAGGAGAATCTAATTAGTCCAGAAGAAATGGACTTAATATTGCTACTCATATGCTTAATATTAGTAATCTGTAAACCTATAGCTATGTCGGGATATCTGCGATTCACGAGTAGTGTTTTACAGAAAGAGAAATGAGTTGAACGAGCATCTCTGATTTGTGTGCTGTGGTGTTTTGTGCTCTACAGTTCTGGGAGGTGATCAGTGATGAACATGGCATCGATCCCACTGGAAACTACGTAGGTGACTCAGACCTCCAGCTGGAGAGAATCAGCGTTTACTACAATGAAGCTTCCTGTAAGTCTGAATAAACTCTCTAAAACACTCGATAGGAAGCTCACAGCGCAGGAGCTTACTGTAAGTCATTGTAGAGAAGATTGTCATTAATAATCAGGAACATTGGGAAGTGTGAGTGAGCTGAATACTGATAAACAGATCATTTAGAACATTTTATTGAAGCTTTATCATAGAAGAGATTTTGAATGGGAGATTGTCATAGGGTTGGATTGTGTCCATTTTCAGGGAAGTTGTATATAAAATGTATTTAAGCTAACTCTCTGTTCCAGCTCTTTCCATACAAAAAAAGAGAGAACATGTGCAAATGTTAATTCATTGACTTGAAATACAGCTTAAAGAAAGACATAATGATAAAGCTCTGGGTCTATTTGGAGGAGCTAGCAATATTTCAATATGACGCAGATTTTCTGCAAATAGAGCTCGAGGTGCTTCATGTGATGTCAGCTAAAGTGCATGGAAACAGTGTAGAGCTCCCAAAGAAGGTCATTACAGATGTGTCTTTATTGGTAGGATTTTAAATGGAATTTACTCCTGTGCTTGCGATTTTAAAAATACACACCGTTTTCTGCAAATAAGCAGTTTTAACTGCATGAAAAACTCTAGAGGGATTTTAACACATCCTGATAACGATTTTTCTTCTATACCATAAAGATTTTAAAACAAATGCAATTTTTTATTTCTAAGAAGCAATATGTCCTCCTTTCAATTCATTTATATTTAGTGTTTTATGCTCTTATCAGCATTTACATGCAGTTTGTTACAGAGAAATCTTAAAATCTTAAAATGACACCTTTACCTCTGAGTCTTCTCTTTCTTCAAGCTGCCTTTAGTTCTACAGATCTACATGATTACTGATACCCAACATCTGCATAACTCTGTTGTCTTGCTAAAATCGAGTTGATGATCTGATGATGGATTTTGATCTGATTTAAAAACTTGTAGTGTGTTGTTTACATTTCTAATTGTAATGTCTACAAAGTATTATTGTTTATGTATGTGTCTATTTAAGGTCTATAATCCTTTCCCTTTCCCTATATCTTTCCAGCCTCCAAATATGTTCCCAGAGCTATCCTGGTGGATCTGGAGCCAGGCACCATGGATAGTGTCCGATCCGGAGCCTTTGGTCATCTCTTCAGACCGGATAACTTCATTTTTGGTTTGTAAATAATGCTGTCTCTGTCCCATGATATGATGAGTTTTCAATATAACTTTATTAAGACAGGAGGAAAAAATACCAAAATAATAAACTATTAAAGGTTGCAACATTATTAATGTATTTAGAGAGAAAGTTCACAAAGATATACATAATTTACCTAATTAACACCTTCCTTAAATTATAATACCGAAGCTTAGCTCAGCTACCTCGTGCATGTTTAACCCCTGGACATTATTTAATATGGCAGGTTTTGCATGGTTTTTTAATCAGCGATTTGTTTTCAGGTCAAAGTGGAGCCGGGAACAACTGGGCTAAAGGCCACTACACAGAAGGAGCAGAGCTAGTGGACTCCGTCCTGGATGTGGTGCGGAAGGAGTGCGAGAACTGCGACTGCCTCCAGGGTTTCCAGCTCACCCACTCACTTGGAGGGGGCACGGGTTCTGGCATGGGCACACTGCTGATCAGCAAAGTGAGAGAAGAATATCCCGACCGTATCATGAACACCTTCAGTGTGGTGCCTTCCCCTAAAGTGTCAGACACAGTGGTTGAGCCCTACAATGCCACGCTGTCCATCCACCAGCTGGTTGAGAACACAGATGCGACGTATTGCATTGACAACGAAGCCCTGTACGACATCTGTTTCCGCACGCTGAAGCTGGCCACGCCCACTTACGGTGACCTCAATCACCTGGTCTCGGCTACAATGAGTGGAGTCACGACCTCATTGCGCTTCCCAGGCCAGCTGAACGCTGACTTGCGCAAGCTGGCTGTCAACATGGTACCCTTCCCTCGCCTGCACTTCTTCATGCCCGGATTCGCTCCTTTGACAGCACGTGGCAGCCAACAGTACCGCGCTCTTACAGTCCCTGAGCTTACACAGCAGATGTTTGATGCCAAAAACATGATGGCCGCCTGTGATCCACGTCACGGCCGCTACCTCACCGTGGCCACCATCTTCCGAGGCCGCATGTCCATGAAAGAAGTAGATGAGCAGATGCTGGCCATCCAGAGCAAGAACAGCAGCTATTTTGTTGAATGGATCCCCAACAACGTGAAGGTTGCCGTATGCGACATTCCACCCCGAGGACTAAAGATGTCCTCCACCTTTATCGGCAACAGCACGGCCATCCAGGAGCTGTTCAAGCGCATCTCCGAGCAGTTCACATCCATGTTCAGGCGTAAGGCTTTCCTGCACTGGTACACCGGCGAAGGCATGGACGAGATGGAGTTCACCGAGGCTGAAAGCAACATGAACGACCTGGTGTCTGAGTACCAACAGTACCAGGACGCCACAGCTGAGGAAGATGGAGAGATGTACGAGGATGATGAAGAGGAGTCAGAGGCCCAGCTTCAAAAGTAAACACTAATGAAGTAGTGATTAGAATACAGTATGTAACAACCCATCTCTAAAACCGATCTCTAATCACAATGCTGGATGAAATATCTTAATCTTTCACTTCTCTTACAGGTAGATTAAACTTCATGTTAACCATTTGTGCCAGTTACAGCAGAAATTCACTTTACTGTGCCATAACAGCTTCTTGACTACTGTATTTGTTGTATAGTGTTGTTCACTGACCAATCCTAAATAAAACAGCGTTTCAAGTGAACTTCATGACTGCAGTTAATTGTACTGTATATGCTGTGAAATCTTTCCACATCTGGTATTAAATTCACATCAGAAGTCTATGGTAAGTCTATGAAAAAAACAGTCTGTCTTCTAGCACAGGAGTTTCACTGAATAACTACATGACTATCCCATGTCCGTGTATAGACGGCCTAGATGCTGTTTAAAAATAACACCCGTCCCTGAAGGTCAAAACGCACCTCGGGCACTGTGTAAAAATTAAGAACACGGTGTAAAAATGTGAACGCTTTCTCCAGAGATCTCTGACAAAGCGGACCCAGTTTGAAAGATCACATGCTGACACCAAAGCAGTTTTCAGCTGCCTACGAAGTAGATAAACAAACAGAGAAGGCTTTGATAAGCACACTGGGCCTTCTGAAAAGCTTTGGAGATGCAGCTTCTTTTACTAATGGCTTTAATGCCTGAAGCTCAGATGCTAGTTAGGTTGTTATGCTGTTTTGTGGCTGCTAAGGTGCAGCTCAAACAACACAACCTTGAGAAACAATACTCAGTTAAGCAAACAATCAGTTAGT
Organism: Tachysurus vachellii; assembly: GCF_030014155.1. Taxonomy (NCBI): domain Eukaryota; kingdom Metazoa; phylum Chordata; class Actinopteri; order Siluriformes; family Bagridae; genus Tachysurus; species Tachysurus vachellii. The sequence goes on along the minus strand of NC_083468.1, from coordinate 2,810,129 downwards.
CTTTCTATATTGAGTGCACTTTTCCTTTCTGTAAACCTAAGGATTGTTAGGACGCTAAGAGGTTATGCTGCACAAACCCTTCACAATCCCATTACCGACTCATTTCCAACCCTAAAGAAAACATGGATGCTACATAATTTAGGACCATCAATATGAGACCATATGGGTATGTTAGACGGAAGAAAAGATCAATAGGTCCCATGGGACACAAATGGACATGTAATGACACACAGATTTACTGCTGAATATAAATAGTGCTGTTTTTTTTTTAAGTGATCAGGAAATGTATTTTATGTATCAGGAAATTGCTGATCCTGTAGAGCCCATATATACAACAGACATCAGAAACCACACAGGACACTGAAAGAGAACAACATCATCGAAGAACAGGAAATCTGGACATCCGAAGACCAGAAAAACGATATTCAATTAAATGACATTATGATATGCTTTTTAGTATTATGCATACAACAAAATATAAAAAACTTAAATCTTAGTTAAAATTGCAGAACCCACATCGCTATATTAAATCATATTACCGTCTACCATCATTTAAGTGTTAATATTATCTTTAGAATTAATACAAACATGGAGATGTATGTTGAATGTCATCACTGTCATTTTTACACCCTATACTGAAAACACACAAACATTGACACCTAGAAACAATTCATCTTAACCAATTCACTTGCTGATCAAATCAAGGATCAGTCCTCTGTAATGTAGGTGAAATATAGTCATGTCATATTATCTTTCCTATTATCCAACTCTAGCCCTGCTGTGTCCATAATGACGCCATGCTTCTTATGGTGCTTTATATATATATACTGTACAGTCGGTAGAGGGCGCTAAACACAAAATTCATACAGTAAATACAGACAATAACAATGTACATCGTGTTGCCAGGTGCGCGTTTATACTTCAAATGTCTTTAGCTGTTTTTATCTGTCTGAAAATTATAACTTAAAAATCTACATATTAAAGCATGCAATTTTTTTCTTGCATTTTTTTTAAATATGTTCTCATAATTATATCAATCATTTTATATCTTAACATGATCCGGATATGCTGTCAAAGTATATCATATAACGGTGTGTGTTTATTTATAATTTAAAATAACTATTTTTATTTATGACGAAGTGTGTAATAATACAAGATTAGTGAGTGAAGATTTGATTAGATAAGTGAAGTCAGGGAGGGTGTGTGTTTTTGGATGTATGTGTATATGGATCTATGTATATACATTTCTTTTTTCAGACAGACCTGGCAACCCTGACTCAGCTAGGCTTGACAGGAATGATGTTGCTGGTCTGTAAACGCAAAAACTGTCATCTCTGTGCAAACATGGAAGTCCAACACTAATTCGCTTTTTGTTGCTATTTCCAGGATGAATTATATATTTGAATAATATGCTGGTGTTAAATCAATATGAGGTAAGATTTGGAGCAGAAGAATATGCTAATTAGCCGCCGAAGCTAACTAGCTAGCTATCAAGCAAGCTGTAGCTAAAGCTAACGCTATGAAGGGTGTTAGAATTTAATTACTAATAAATTGCACATTTTTAGATTTTTTATTATTTAATTTTTGCCGATAATGTTGACATCAACCTTTAGTTGCCTTATCTTGGCTAGCAAAGCTATAGTTGTTTACATGTGTTGTTTACAACAAACAAAAAAACACAAAGCTCGAATCATGGAGAAGTTCATAATTAAAAAAACAATATAAAAACATTAGATTTGATTTTGTAATAGACTGTCATTCTGATGCTATTTATTTACGATATATGATTGACATTTTTCTGTTTGCTATGTATTGGATATTGATACGATTCTAATGACATCAGGAAACGAGTCGACACCGAGTCGACACATCAGGGGCGTGATACTGACATGTGTTCATATTACATTGATACTGATCATTATACTCAGTAGCAGAACAATCATTCATCTATATTAGTTGCTTTATCCTGGTCAGAAAAACTGGACGCGATGCTGGAATACTTCCCTGGATCGGACACCAATCATACACACACACACACACACACACACACACACACACACCCACCATTGATCCAGTTTGCTTCCATATGTCAGATGAAAGTATTTTGAATATAATCACGAGTTTATAATGTTAACACAATATTTTGTGTGTGTGAACCCAGGTGTAACCAGCGGTATGGAATACGATGAGAGACTTGCACGCTTTCGCCAGGGTCACATCAACCCGTTTGACAGGAGTGAAAGTAATGGCACCTCAGACAGAAAGGATCCTCCTAAACAGGGTGAGTCTGCAGCTTTGTGACCCAGGCGGTGAAATTGCACCAGGCATTGTGTATCATAGTCAGAGTGTGACTTCTATGTCTCCACCTGCCTAAAAAAAAAAAACAAGGCTCAAATCTGGTTTATGACTGCAACCATACTGCACAGTTTTAGATTAGTGTTTACTTTTTTTTTTCTTGCCCTGAGTTTTTTTCCTCAACCCTTATTCTTTCTAAAACCACACCTATTTTCTCAGAGTTGATGATCTCCATTATCATTAACTCATCCATTCTATCAGAGTTCCATCCATCCATCCATCCATCCATCCATCCATCCAGTCATCCCATCCCAACAGTTCTGCAGAAGAACCTCACCAGTGTGTTTTGGACAGGTGTCCGTATACTTTTGGCCATTCAGTTTATTTTCTACTCACTCTGTTCTGCTTATCTATTATGCACATGCTATCTCTGGTTTGTGATTTATTGTAGCTATCTGTTATTGTCCGGTGTTGTTTCTGCTGATTCTGTTACCATTTATTATATTTTAGGACTGCTGATGTGCCGACGAGGCTGTTCGCTGTATCAGGGTTAGAAGGATGTGAGAGAAGGATAGAGAAGAGAGACATGAAACAGGAACAGTGTGATTGAAACAGGAACAGCAGAACTTCCACAGCTCTTCATTTCGCCTGGTTAGACATGTAGTTTATATAAAGACTGTATCAGACTGTTAAATGAACTGGAGCTGCTAAATGAACTGAAGCTGAAGGTGCTGTAGTGACTGTATTGTAAAGCGACTGTCGGAATTTAAAACCATGCTGTGCTGTGAAGTGTATGCAGGTAAAAAATTCAGCTCCTCTGAAACAAATCAGTTATAACTTCATAGCTATTTTAGGGATATGATTATAGCAGAGACGTAGGAAACTTGAAGCATAGTATTTTATCCTGGTCAATACTTTTATCTGTGTCTGTAAGGCATGTGTGATTAACCACTGACTAGTACTGACACTTTTTGTATCCGTACTTAGAAAACACAAAAAGCTCTTGACTCAAAACCTGTTTATAATGGAAGTCTAATAGCTTAAATCCTTTAAGTGCTAATTCTTCAAACAGCTACGGATGTGGAAGCTTCACTGCTCTGGAGAAAAGCTCTGGAGTTTCACCGTGATAATATACTGACTGTTTATCATGACTTTTCTAAGAGGCTTATTTCTTGCTTATTGCTTTTACGTTATTGCGGATAACGGACATTTACCGATAACAAAGTTTTATTATTGGTTTATTATTTATACCAATATACAATGTATATTATACTTTCGCTAGAAATTGTCAAACAGCAAGAATAAAAGATTCAGATGGCAAACAGCAAGCTTTATTGTGCATAAAACATTGCTGTATTGTCACCAAGTGTAAGGATTAAAACACGTCACTTGAAGCAAAGGAATCAGTCGAAGTTCCTATAGCAGAACATCTTAAAGGGCATAATTCTTCTTATGTTACTGATATGTACCAACAATTACACTTTTATTACCTATTTATTCTCTCGTTTAATGTTTAACGGAACAGCCATAAAAAAAATAAAAATAAAAAAATAAATAAATAAAATAAGTTACTAAAAAAAGAAAATACTAAAGAAGAAACTACATAAACTTTTGAAAGTAAATAAAAATTCAGTCCATCACAGAGCTCAAGGAGGAAATCTGTTACAAAGTCCTGACACTGGAGAACTGAATTGAATTACAGAACTGAAATACATACGTTTCTCGTTCAATAAAAACACGTCTGTTCATCTTATTCATTTTTAGCCTTAGTACAAGTCTCTGTTACTGAGGTTTAATACTGAAACTTGAACAAATGTGTTAATATAATTCATAGTCGCTGTTGTCGGAATGATTTTATAGTGCTGTCAGGTTTCTCACGCATCTACACCTTTTCGAGTTGCTTTGAGAATTGCTTTCTTCCCTGCTGTCGCTGAGGTAATCTCTAAGTCACGTCATTGTCACATGCTCCAGCTTTTGCATGAGGTTTATGTAAGAGGCTGTGTTGATTGGGAAAGAGAGAGTGCTGCTGCAGTGGCCATTGATTTCTACAGCTAAAGAATGAACAGATGATTAGTTTGTGTGTATAAATTAACCGCTGTAACATTGTGCTTTCACAGAGGTGAGACCGGAGATCTTCTCCACTGAAACCAAAAGCCAAAACTCAGACCGGACCATGGACCTAGGGCTGGCTGAGGACCATTTCTCACGACCTGTGGTAAAGTTATTTATTGATTTTTTTTTTTTTTTTTGCACTAATGCTTGTGACGAAATGGGTTCTTGAGTGATATTATGGTTCTGCTTTCTTTTAAAAAGCAGGAAACCGTTTGCATGTTTCAGTTTACATGGTGTTCCAGCTCTCAGTCATACTGAATTTCCTGCAGACTCAGCATCTGAAAGTTAACATAAAAAAAAAAAATCAAAGCTGTTTTTGTGCTTTATAGACTGGCTAATGATCCGTGATGGATTTGACTGTGTGTGCCTTTTTTAAGCATGCTGTTTCTCAGCTCAAAGGTTGTCTCGATTATAAATCCTAGTTAGTTAGTGTGTGTTTAGTGTTTGTGGGTTGTGCAAAATAAAAAAAAAAACATGTTAAATAAGTAATGATGACCTAGTATCAGTATTAACATTAAAATAACAACAACTCTGTCTGTTTGTGTAACAATTACAATAACTAATTAAAATCAGGTGATCGTAGTGAAGTGAAAGTTAGCAAAGGTCTATATTTCTATATGTCACACCACAAGTAAAAATATAAAGTATAAATTTGCTCGTTCTAACATTTCATTACACCGCCTATAGATTTGATTATGACACACATTTATCGTGGAAGTGTTTTTTCAAACGTCACACATTTATTTAGTTCATTCTCAAGAACAGATTAGAAGCCGTTATTTTGTCACATCTACATTACAGCACAGTGAAATTCTTTCTTCATATATTCCAACTTTAGAGGTTGGGGTCAGAGCACAGGGTCAGACATGATACAGCACCACTAGAGCACAGAGGGTTAAGGGCCTTGCTCAAGGGCCCAACAGTGGCAGCTTAGCAGTGCTGGGGCTTGAACCCTGATCAACAACCCAGCGCCTTAACCACTTGTTCCAACACTGCCCTCTTTTTTTTTTTTTGTATAAATATATTAAATATAATTTCTATATTTTCTAAATAAATAACTTATTTACGTGTTTAACTAATTACAGGTTTAGCCGTTTTAGTCGGTTCTTTGCGATTAAAAGCCGGTGATCTGCATTTCTAAAACATTCGGCATCAGCAAAACGGCATGGAATTGAAACGGATTTGAATTGTTATAGCGTTATAGTCTGTTTTCTGTCTTCACCAGTGTGAAATAATGCAAAAGTATTTCCATGATAGGAAAATTGTAACTAAAAATCAAGTCAAGTTGAATGACTATACTGAGCTTCAAGGGGAATTTGGGGGTGAAAAAGAGTAGTCATTGATGCTTGTTACCTGTTAATGTCTTGGATACTGATGTTCGTCATTTCTTTCTCTTTTTTAAATGCTAAAAAAAATCTATAAATCCAGATCTAACTAGATCTAATTTTTTTTTAATTTACCCCAGAATTAAATGTAACTGTAAATAGATAAAGAAAGCATGATGTGTCTCTCTTTAATTAATAGTAATTACTTCAAGTGTTTTATCACTTATTATTTTCTCCCTCATAGCTTTTAAAGACACAGTTTTGAATAGCGATTATGATTAAAACAAAGCAACAGTCCACACAACCTTGTCATTTGTTCTCTCTTCAGGGTTCTTTTGTGGCGTCAGACATTGAGCAGCTGAAGCAGGCTATAGAGGAGTGTAAGAAACTGATTTTGGAGCTGCCGGAACATTCTGAGAGACAGAAGGACACCGTGGCCAAACTCATCCACCTTCGTCTCAAACTTCAGGAACTGAAGGTACGACGGTGTTCATAAAGACTCTCAGAATGATCTCAGTGAGCTCCTAATTTAGATAAAAAATATCTAACTATATATCTTATCTTCAGAGTGATTCAGGTTTCTCAGTGATTCAGGTCTCAGAGCAACTCTGAACAAGGAAAATACAACAAATTTTATCTTATAGAGGAGGCGGAGCTTAACCCGTTACTAGGTGACACGTTCTTTTGAAGACTGTGATTGGTTGTCTAATAAAAAAGGACTGCTTTTAAAATCTGCTCTATTATAATCCTTTACTTTGTCTATATGTTAAGATATTTATTGTGTAAAGATAACATTCGTGACACATCATATTAGAGATGTTCTAACATCTGTATGTTATAAATGTTATAAATGTAATGTAAATGTAAAGATATCAGACACAGAGTAGAAATGTCACTATATTTATTATATTATTTCTGTCGCTATGGCATTTCAGCTCTGTTTCAGAGAAGTTAGTGTAGCTAGTGTATCCATAGCAGCACAATATACAGTATACGTGTGTGTGTGTGTGTGTGTGTGTGTGTGTGTGTGTGTGTGTGTGTGATTTCTGCTCTGTGTCTGAGATGTTATCTCTAATCTGTTTGGTCACAAAATGAATACCTACATGATCTAATCTGTATCATCTTATTAACTCACTATCATTATTAAATATTGTATACAACACATTTCTTCTCCCTCTTCAGCTTTCAGCCATTTTCTCCTCTGATAAAGAAACTCTTCATCCTCTTAAAAGTCCTAACACTTCTCCTAACACTTTCTGACCATATGAGCTCTTTTAATGGTTAAGATGCTTTATGAAGAACTTTTATCTTTGCTCAGATCTTCTCTTTCATTTTAATGCTCACATTTCTAAGAATTGTCTTAGAATTTCGTCACTAGGAGAAACTCTTTGCACTGAGAATTTTCATGAATACGAGCCCTGGTTTTTATTTAATCGGCTAATACTGTATTTCTTCCATAGTATTGTTATAACGGTTATTGCTATAATAAATGTTGTATAATTATAGGACCCGGAGGAAGATGAGCCCAACCTGCGCATCCTGCTGGAGCATCGCTTCTCTAAAGAGAAGAGCAAAAGCGTGAAACAGACATGTGACAAGTGCAGCACCATCATCTGGGGTCTTATTCAGACCTGGTACACGTGCACAGGTTCGATTATTTCCTAATCCTTCTGCGTTCAGCTGAGAAGAAAGACGTGCACATTGATCGATAAGTCTCAGGATGGCAGGTTTTCCAACAGCTAATGCATGTAGCAGATAAAAAACACCTACACTCTGTCACTAGAGCGTTGCAAACTGCCTCTGGAAGCAACATCAGCCCAAGAAGTGTGAATCAGAGGCAGAGCTAGTTAGGAGCTGCTTATAAACCATGGTCTGCAGTCTTGATCTGCAGTCATAGCACGTTCATAGTACATACAGAAAAGTCAATGGTCATGCGCTCCTTGATGGTGTAACATCAGCGTTTTTTTAAAAATAGGATTTAAAAGGTTTTGAGGGTGTTTAAGGTTTGTTTTCCGTAATCCAACATGCCTTTTTCTGTGAGGATGCAAATAAAAAAAAAAAAATTATTCCTAAAATATTTCTATACTGTACATAGTAGACTATATAAATAGTTTGTACCTTATTATACTTTATCAGGTTTATTTTTAAAAGCATGGATCACTTTGCAACTCTTCAATCATTTTATAAAGTGTGTACTTTAGTTCTGCACCTTTTTTTTATTTTTTTGCTTTACAAAAGAAACCAAAAATGGGGCACGAAGCCTTTTTACCGACTATGTAGCATCTCGTGGAGCCTCAACGCACCGGTTGCTAGGCGACACGGCCATCCGGTTGCATTTCCTTTCCCATAATGAGGCGAGACCTAAACGTGAACCTATCGTTAGGCTTTAATTTTTACAGGATATAGAGGATGTTTCTCCTCTCTAACTCTCTTACTCTCTTACTCTGTCTGTGTATTAACTCTAAACATCTTCTTGCATTCGTCCACCACAGGTTGTTATTACCGTTGCCACAGCAAGTGCATGAATCTCATCACAAAGCCGTGCGTGAGGTCTAAAGTGAGCCATCAGTCGGAATACAAACTAAACATCTGCCCAGAGAACGGCCTGGACAAACAGGATTACAGATGTGCAGAGTGCCGAGCTCAGATCTCGCTCAGTGAGTGTTCATGCCGTGGCAGTGTCAACAGGAAGTGGCTCAAAATCAATCCTTTAATCACTTGACCATGCTATCACAGCTTTTAGATTTACTTTGGTGATGTGTTAACTAGCAGATTAATACTTTTTAATATTTTGGTGAGATTATGACCCTGAAGATGAACAAATTATCATTTCATATCACATCATATCATGATATATTCTATATTAAGCAACTTGAAAAAAGTCTTTTTTATTAACAATCTTGCGTATTATATCCGTCGTCTCAGAGAGTTTCTCCTCACCACCGTTGCCTCTGGCTTGCTCATTAGGGATAAATATGCCTTAAAATTTTGTATAACTGTCATTTTTATTCTCAGTTTTTATATTTCTATATAAAGAATTAATGCTATACAGATAAAACTGAATTGAATTGACTTGAGGCAGCACCTTGTCCACACTGGTCCTACTTGGTTTTGTAGGATTGTTATAACATCTGGCTACATAACTTATGTCACTTTTAGAACAATGTCATTATTTTTATTTTATTAAATGTCTCTTTAAAATAAATTCTTGCATACTTAAAAAAAAAATTCCTTTTTCATGAACGTGGTTTAAGTTTGTTCTGGGTTTTATCCTGTAGGAGGCGTCCCGAGCGAGGCGAGGCAGTGTGACTATACGGGACAGTACTACTGCAGCAGCTGCCACTGGAACGACACCTCCATCATCCCTGCACGTGTCATTCACAACTGGGAATTTGAGCCCAAAAAGGTAACGTATCAACCCGATAAATAACGTATATAAACGTATAAGAGCACTCGGGGATCTAGTGTTATATTTTAAATATATAATAATGTAGAGCTACTGTAATTAATAAATAATAGTAATTAATTACCCTAAAGGGCAGCACGATTCAACATGTATTATTCTTATTGTATCACGTTACCAATGATTAAATGTATTAAAGAAGCATGTCATTTTTTTTATCCCTTTATAGTTATATTTCCTGTCCTGTGGAATGTTTGTATAACATGTTCATTAACTCCCTCCTCATCATTTTTCTTTTGCTTGAAGACTTGAAATGTTACAAACAAACTTATCCGTCCTAAAGACGTCCCTGTAGTTTAAAACACTGGCCGCTGACACTGGAGACTCCTTCCTTAAATAAACCTGCTATCAGAAAATACAGTATTCGTTTACGGCATTCGGCACACACCCTTATCCGGAGTGACTTATATTTTATACAAATGAGGGTTCAGGGTCTTGCTAAGGGGCCCAGCAGTGACAACTTGGTGGACCTGGGATTTGAACTCACAACCTTCTGATTGTTAATCCAACATCTTAAGCACTAGGTGATAACTTTTGGAACCCTGATTCATCTATTACAGCACATCCACACACTCCTTACACAGACAATGCAGATAGACTTACACTTCCTGTTTGGGACGTTGTTCTAAACATTCCTCGCTTCACTGTGTGTAGGTGTGTCGATCATCCATGCGTTATCTGGCTCTTATGATCTCCCGACCTGTGCTGAAGCTAAAGGAGGTAAACCCACTGCTCTTTAACTTCGTAGAGGAGCTGGTGGAAATCAGGGTGAGATTTCTTGCACTGCTGTTTATTATTTATTTATTCGTCTACTATCTGGTGTAAGTCTCAATTTGGTTTGATTTTATTTTCTCAATTCTAGAAGCTACGCCAGGATATATTACTGATGAAGCCCTACTTTATTACCTGTAAAGAAGCCATGGAAGCCAGACTGCTGCTGCAGGTACGGGGCTTTAATGGGGATGATGGGGTTTTTACTTGACTGTAATAAGACTAAGATGATAAAGTAGCAGTTGTCATCTTAAGCCCTATTAATATGAGCCTGTAAGTTTATCTGCATGGGCTTTATAACAGGAATAAACTCAGCAGTTTGGTGAGAGACATCTGCTTCATCTGACCTACAAAAAAATAATGATCTTTTGTGGCTCACAGCTCGAATCCTGATGTTGCTCAAATCTAGAGAGAGTGAAAGAGGGGAGGTAGTAAGAGGGAGGTGTGGAAAGAGGGAGCAGATAGAGAGAGCAAGGGAGTAGACAGAAAAAAGAGGGAGAGAGGAGAGAGAAAGGGAGTAGAGAAAAGAGGAAGAGATAGAGAGAGGGAGTAGAGATGGCGTAGAAAGGTAGAGAAAGAGAAAGGGAGTAGAGAAGAGAGAGAGAGGTGAGAGAGAGAGGGAGGGAGCAGAATGAAAGAGAGAAAAATGGAGAGAAGGAGGAGTGAGATGTTGCTGGAATCCAGATGTTGCCACAGTTATAATCCGTGGCTATGTGTTGGGAGGGACGAGATTTCTCTCTCTTCCTAATCAGAGCAACAATAAGCATTCACATGTTTCTGTGGGATAAAAAGCAAAACCTTTTTTCAATAAGATTTAAAAATGATTGTTTTTGAATATATTATCTTATATAGATATATAGGGTATACAAGTCTCTATTTTTGTATTCTTATTTTGTTGACTTGGAGCTGCGGTAATGAGAACAATTTCCCCCGGAGATTAATAAAGTATTCTGATTCTGATTAAGGCACATTTCTGTCCTGATGCAGCTTCAAGATCGGCAGCACTTTGTGGAGAACGACGACATGTACAGTCTACAGGACCTGATCGACATCTCCAGCGGCCGGCTCAGCTGCTCTCTCACCGAGATTCACACCACCTTCGCCAAGCACATTAAACTCGACTGTGAGGTGAGATCATGTGAATATTATACCGCTAATCATTCAGCTCAAAAATAAAAGTGCTGTACCAATACAGATCGCTAAAACCAACACTCAGAGCCGCTCTTGTTGCCTTCTTTTCAGCGATGCCAAGCCAAAGGATTTGTGTGTGAGCTGTGTAAGGAGGGGGATATTCTCTTCCCATTCGACAGCCATACCTCAGTGTGTCACGACTGCTCTGCTGTTTTCCACAGGTCAGGCTCGAACGATTCACTCCATCACCGGCATTACACGGATCTGCCTGCTGAGTCAAACATCAGTAAAAAAATGTTTGATCAGATATCTCTTTCTGATTACTATATAAAATCCTACATATTTTGGTGTCAACCAGCTCAACATCTTGTCCCATGATGTCCCCTAAGGGGGTGAAGAGAAAGGGAGTTCGAGAAAAGAGAAAGAGATGAGAGAAAGGTAGAGAAAGGGAGTAGAGAAACTAGAAAGAGAGGGAGAGAGAAAGATAGAGAAAGAGAGGGAGTAGAGTGACAGGGGATAGAAAAAAGAGAAAGAATACGAAAAATAGAGAGTGGGAGGAGAGAAAAAGGAAATAGAGAAAAGAGAAGGAAAGAGAAAGAGAGAAGGAGGGAGGAGAGAAAGAGCTAGAGATCGTCAATGTGACGTGATGCTGACTCTTAACACTGATCTTTACATTATGATGTTTTTATTAATCCAAAAATGACTTATTACTCTCTCATCAGGGACTGTTACTATGACAACTCTACAACGTGTCCACGATGCGCCCGGATGACCGAGCGGAAGCAGGATGAGCTGGCGGAGCTTTAGAGATGCAGGACGTTTGCAGGAGCTAACAGACTTTCACTGTGACAGCAATACAGTCAGTGCTAAGACTGGTATTGTGAGCATGCGTTTATTACTGACACATTCCCGGTGTTCAGTCTGCTTCTCTGTATCGGCTCTTTCTTATTCTCCCGTGCTTTGCGTGTCCTGCTCGCGTCTTTGTAACACTACAGCACCGGTGAAGGCAGGAGAGACACTCGGTTGGAGGTAACTAGAGGATAGAAAACAGAACACTATGAGTGTTACAAAATTTTTAACAGGTTCAGCACTGCTTTCCTATTAAAAAATCCTATCCCATAATTTAATGAATGAGAGTTTTAGGGTGCTTTCACGCTTTTTTCCCCCCCCATTCAAAGTCTGTTTGAAGCCAGCTGGGAGACTTTAGCTGCTTGTGTCATGTCGCTTACTGGTGGAACGTCCTGACCAATAAACGCCATTTACGACCTGATCAATCAATTTAAAAAAAAAACAACCTCTTGCCTAAGGCTGCTGAAATATTTCCACTAATCCGCTTATATTATTTCGCTAACAAGTCTAATTTGTTGAGCGAATCTGTTCTTCCGTGTTAGTTTAGCTTTCTTTCTCGACATCTTGCAACCTGATTGGCCAGGAGGTAACAAAACACTTCATTTTACTCTTCACTTCCCCAAAAATGCTGCAAGGTGACATCAGAACTTAGTGTTCAAAAAGTGTGAAAGCACCCTTTATATAAGCTCCTTTATTATAGTACAGTATAATATATTTCTGTATCTATCTCTGCATTGTAGTTCCTGGGAGCTAGCAGGATTTGGTGTGATGTGATGTGAAGGAGAAACGGATTTCTCTATGCCAAGCGTTTAGCAAAATCCCGACATATACATTCAGCCCATTTTAGGTTCAGTTGAATGGCAGGTAAAGTGAAAGAGAAAGAGGAGGAAATGAGGAGTAACACACCTCTGTACACGACTACGTGTACGTCTCTACGACACTCGGTTATCAGTACGCTCTGGTTTGCAGATGCAGGTGATGCCTCAGAATGGACTGAAATGGTTTATGCACTCTTTATTATTTGTTCTAAAATAATATGGAATATGCTGTGTTATCTTTTAGCATGCCACTTGTCTTTTTTTTCATGCTGCGGTATAACGGACATTGTGGTGTCAAGTGTTGTGAAGTTATTGTCCTGTGTGCAATGTAACGTGATGAAGAACACGAGTGAAATAAATGACTACATCGTCTGCCTTTTTCATCATTTTTACTGACATTTTACGACATGTATAACAAACATCCTGCTCAAGGAGACATGTATGTTTATGTAAATGCAGCAAGTACAGTAGGATGCAAAATTGGCACCTCTTTATCCAATAGAAACAAAAATAAAAAAAATAAATAGAAAATTTTAAAAAAAAAATTGATTTTTAAAAAATGATCTACAAACATTAGAAACACTTTTTTTGCACACACATTTAATCTCTCTCTTTTTTTGTCCAACAATATGAAGAAACCAAGTGTTTTAACATACAAGACAATTTCGTGCCTTCTTCTTGTTATTCGGCAAAGAATCAGAAACAGAAAGATCTTTATTGCCAGGTATCTTTTCACATACGAGGAATTTGTTCTAGTACAGAAGCTCCACAGTGTAAACAGAATGGCACAGAAGAACCACATATACGTGAGATGCTCAGTTGTCCAAAAACTCTTTGACTTTGGGATTAGACTTGTTAGAAGTCTTTTTTAATGCATATAAGACTAAAGATTTTACAAAAATACTGATGTTTTTTAACAAAAATAAATGAATTACAAGCATATTAATTTCTCTCTCTGTAAACATAAAGATGTATATATTTTTAACTTATTTGTTTTATAGGGAAATACTATTTTATTATTATGTTGGCTTTGTAGAAGCCAACATTCTGTTTTCCTATTTAAGCTTAGACAAAAATTTACCAAGAGTAACTCCTCCTAGGAATTTCGAGCCACATGCACCAAATTCGGATATGTTGTAGACTCTGGTCTGAAGTTTGTTGCTATTACTTTTCTAAGCGATCCGAGTACCGGTACTTCTGGTACCGGGTCTCAAAATGGCCTTTTTTCCCATAGACTCCCATTATAAACTTTGGAGGTTTATAACTCGCCAAGCTTTCGAACTATCTACACCAAACTCAGCCAGCTCCTTTAGGGTGATACTCTGAACAAACTTTTAAATGGGTGTACCGACTGGCCTTCCGGTTGTGCTGCAGCCCCGCCCCCAAAATATGCAAAATCAAAAGACTTTTTACAACATGGACATGTGACATATCAAAACACTCAGAACAATGAGGGGAACTTCCTCACGTGTATTCTGATGACATCACGTGATGTCACGTGAAAATAAAAAAATTGCACAACATGGGCATGTGATATATCAAAACACTTAGCACAATGAGGGAAACTGCCTCACGTGCATTGTGCTCACATCACGTGACGTCACGTGATGTCACGTGAAAATCAAAAATTAGCACAACATGGACAAGTGACATATCATAACAATCAGCCCAATGAGGGGAACTCCCTCAGGAGTATTTGGATGATGTCACATGCTTGTCTCCGCTTACCTCCAAATGTTTTGGCAACCTAGCTTTTTGTCCACTTGCCTCCAAAAGCAACACTAACCCTTATGTCCACTTGCCTCCAAAAAGCACCATCCATTGCGAATACTTGCACCGTCAAAGCCAACATCAAAGTTTGTTGCGACAAACTTTACAAATCTAGTTATTATTATTATTATTATTATTATTATTATTATTGTTGTTGTTGTTTTGTTGTTGTTGTTGTTGTTATTATTGTTGTTGTTTTTATTATTATTATTACGATTATTATTATTATTATTATTATTATTATTATTATTATTATTATTACGATTATTGTTATTATTATGTTGAACTAGTAAAGGTCATGAAAGCAAATAAACAAACAATATCATCATTAGTAATTAATTGTGATCAGTGGTAAATGTATTAGATATTTAATGTCCTGCACTAAACAGTTAATAAACATTTTTTTATTATTGAATTTTTTTTTTTTTAACATGAATGATATCTTTGCCTCTGTTGCTGAAGGCGTGACGTCACGTGACCAACCCGATGTTTAAAATGGCCGCTGATTGGTTACCTAAAACCTCTCCGTGAGCCTATCACAGTCGACAAGTTCTTTATTTTTCATAGGACCCCTGGTATCTATGAAGCTGCCTGCGACTAAATGTAACGGAAACGGATGCGTAATATAAACGTATTTATTGTACTGTATTTGACTCGCTGTAAGACACCGTTAATAATCCGCGACAGCTCCTCTGTGCGACGTGATTAAACAGTTAGTAGCTGTAATGCTGTTTGATGTGTTTGTGTACGTTTGTTTATTTTGATCAGGCAGCACAGGGTCACCCCGCTCGAGTCAGTTGTTTTTATCGCCTTTCAGTTTCTTCTAAACTTTTTATTCCTGCTGCTGTAAAATGAGTCTGATGTTACGGTCGATGTGTAAAAACTGCTGTAAGTCAGGATGGAAGAGCTGGAGACGAGAATACAGCGTGTTTAACTCGAGTTCAGTGTTAAAGTACACGGTGAGTTTGGATTGTTGTTGTTTCCTTTAGGCTCCGCCCACTTTTCAGGGTACAAACTTTACCACTCTGAATAATTCAACTTTATTTAATTTATTTTATATCAAATATAACTGGTAAAATAACTAGTCACATAATTATCAATTACTAATAATATATAATATTAAATATAATATTATTTATAATTTTTATAGATTTTATACTAAATATAACTGTATATTATAGAAATATAATCTGCCTAGATATGTATTATTTATTATTTATCATTAATTATTTATAATCTGTTGTCTGTAGCTGCTTGTACACTCAGCCTGTTGATTGAGATCCTTTAGATTTGTTGTTATAAAAATTATAAATAAAAATACAATGATTTTTAAAGTCAGTGGATGATGTTTGGGGTTTATTTGTAATGTAAAATATATGTGTGTGTGTGTGTGTGTGTGTGTGTGTGTGTGTGTGTATTTTAAACACTCAAACCTTTGCATTTCTTAACAGAGTTTTTCATTGAATCCAGTGAAATTAAGAATGGAATTGTTGCTCTTACAATCACGTGTTTTCTCCAGCAAACCACCAAAAGGTATTTTGATGTAAAGGTATTATTTTAATCATTCTGCATTTATGACACTTAGCTATAAATTTATTATAAATTCACCTGCACAGGATTTGAAAAGTTCTTTCCAAAGAGATCAGCAACGGAACCCAGAGGTAAATCAGTCTCAGATTTGATTTGTGTTAAATTAAATACAACCTGCTTAATACAAACTGTATACAATCGATAACACTGTTTTAGACCACATCTCTGTTCAATGTTGTTATTAACGTGGTTATAGTTATATAGTTCATTTCTGTTATTGTGTTTATAGTTACATTTTTTCTTTTCTGACAACATCAGGACTGACGGATTTATGTTTTGTGGTTTATCCGTGATTGTTTCATGGACTTTTAATAACAATTGAATGTAATTATAATCGGATAAATACATTAATGAATACTTTAATATTGTTATTGGAGATGGACGGCATAAGAGAGGAATAAAACTCTTGTAGTTATTGCAAAATAATGAACTTCTGGTTTCTTGCAGTAACTGCTCTGAGTATTTTCCTTTAACAGCAAACCTCAAAAAAGTGTTTTATGTCTCTGTGTCTTGTACATATCATGATTTATTATTTTTTAATGTTGATGTGTGAAAGAGAGCAAGTTGTATGTGATTTTGACTCTGCAGAGAAATCCAGTGACCCGGAATCCCAAAGAAAGAGCGGTGGAGAAGGAACAGGTGGTGGTGAGAAGAAGGAAGATGGCAATTGGTGGTCTCGCATCCTACGTGTAAATATCCCTTTTTTTCTTTGTGTAATAAGGATGAATGTTTTTGAATAACATTTAAAAACTGCTTGAATTTCCTGCATAAATTCTAAATAATAAAGGGTAGTTTGATGCTGATGATGATGATTTATGTCGTCAGGGAATAGAAAGAGACTTAAGTAGATATTTTGCAGCTTGCGGTCTCTTAGCAAACATCCTGTTTTTTGATTATTTGTTCCAACAAACAAATCTGATAAAGCTTTAACCTTCTGATTATTTAACAGAGAGACGTCCCTTGGGATGAGAAGCATTTCTGGAACGTCCTTTTTACAGGATCTGGGATGCTGGCGACTTTTCTTTATTTATACTTCCGAAATAGAGGAAGAGAGATATCGTGGAGGGAGTTTGTTCATTACTACCTCGCTCGAGACCTGGTGAGAGACGATTTGTTTAAGATTTAACAAAAAAAAAAGATTTAAGATTAAAAGATAAAAGATTTCAAACGAATGGACATGCTGCAGAAATATATTTAGTAAAGAAATCTTTCTTATAATATTAGCACCCCTGAACATATTTGATTCCCCCCCCTTCTAGAAACTCTTGTTGCCTTTTACTAGATCAAATAAAGTCAGATTTATTATCTTTCTGCATAATTTATTGCCCTTTTGGTAGGGCAGAGAGGAAACATGTGCAACATCCGTAATCTTGTGAAACATTACAGGAAGAGACGCCATGCTGTTATTGTATCCAGGGGTGATGATTCACCCAGTATTCATTGCAGGGGTGCAAATACTTTTAAAACCAAGAAACCTTTAGTGTCAGTATAAGGCTATACAGCATATCCATGTGTGTACAATATATTAAAGCTCAGAATAACACTAATCACATGTGATATTCATCTTATATGAGCGTATTCAGTTTTTTGTTGCCGCAGCAACACGTGTGACACTCGGTGTGTTGATGGATTATGAATAAAGAGAAGGTTTTTGTGCAGGTCGAGAGGCTAGAAGTGGTTAATAAGCAGTATGTCAGAGTGCTTCCTGCTCCCCATGTCAACACGTCAGAGGTGGTGAGTCATCCACAAGTTTTATAAAGAAACAAATCATTATTATACTTTAGATGTATTGATAAAAACGATGCCTGTGTGTCATGAAATGAAAAAAGTCATAAAAAGTGTTTCCTGTTTGGAAAAAAATGTTCGTAACATTCCAAATACAATAATCAGTCTTTGTTTTAGTTATTGAATAAACATTTTTGTGGTCAGTAAATTGCAATAAATGCATGAAGTTTTAAATATTCATTCATTCATTTATTCATTCATTTTCTACCGCTTATCCGAACTACCTCGGGTCACGGGGTGCCTGTGCCTATCTCAGGCGTCATTGGGCATCAAGGCAGGATACACCCTGGACGGAGTGCCAACCCATCACAGGGCACACACACACACTCTCATTCACTCATGCAATCACACACTACGGATAATTTTCCAGAGATGCCAATCAACCTACCATGCATGTCTTTGGACCGGGGGAGGAAACTGGAGTACCCGGAGGAAACCTCCGAGGCACGGGGAGAACATGCAAACTCCACACACACAAGGCGGAGGCGGGAATCGAACCCCCAACCCTGGAGGTGTGAGGCGAACGTGCTAACCACTAAGCCACCGTGCCCCCCAAGTTTCAAATATGATGCAAAAAAAAAATTCACATTTGTAAATGGTCATCAAAAAAAAAAAAAAAAAGAAATTACATTTTGTTTCGTTTAAAGACCCAGTAAAGACTTCATTCTCTAAAAAAAAAATAAAAAAAGTAGAATTTATTTTGTCAGTTATTTCATATGTCCGGCTTTACAGGACAACATAGAAATCCAAATTGTTATAAAAACAAGTGAGCATTAAAATCCTTGCGTCACACCCGGAGAGAACGTTGTCTTATATAACGCCGTGGCATAATGTTAACTGGATTTGATTATCACACTATAACATTATACAGATAGACCTCAACCAAGATTCTATGCATACTTTCAAGTCAAATATCTGTTTTCTGTTTCCATCCTGCAGAGTTATGTTTGGTTTAATATCGGCACAGTGGACACGTTCGAGAGGAATCTGGAGCAAGCAGAACGAGAGCTGGGTTTGGATCCACACAGGGTCCAGGTGCTCTATAGCACTGAGAGAGATTGGTGAGTGTGGAACAGTTAACAGTTTAAACTGCGTCTTAATCAGCGTAACGTTCCACAGGATTTTACGGTAGAGATACACAGCTAAAGATAATTATTTCTAAAAACAGCACTTCTCTGTGGTCTAAAAAGTTTTATATTCTTAAAATATATTCATGTTATTACATATATAGACTTTATTATTATTGTTATTATTAAATAATTACAGTGTACGTTTTATCCATTTCTAATTACACTTAATGTTGTAAAATGTCCACAAAACAAGTCCTCTGTCTTTGGAGACATGACCATTAGAAAGCACTGACACCGGAGACTCCTTCCATAAATGTTAAATAAACGTCTCCTTAAAGAATCGTCACCAGTCCTTGTGTAAACTGGTACCATTGAAACCATTATGTATTAGAACGAGAGCTGCTGTTGTAGAAAATTCTGGCCAATCAGAGTTGAGAATTTTAACTATTCTGTACAAATTAATTCTTAATTATTTAACTGGGTAGGTAGTGTTTGCAAATGGATTTATTTATAGTAATTCTATAATTATGTGTGCTGTAATTAAGCTAACGTAATTGCAATTACACCAAGTTTTTATAAAGAATTTTCTTGTATTTTAGTGTATAGTATTGAACACAGCATGTGTAACATGTTTATTAAGTTAACACCTCTTTTTGTCCAGGAATTTCCTCGTGATTTTGCTCCCGTTCGTCGCACTGCTCGGTTTGCTGACGTTCAGGTCGAGGCAGTGGAAGTCTGCAGGATGGCAGCGTGGAAGAGGAAGCAATATGCTTAGAATGACCGAGTCCAAAGCGAAGATGATCAGAGACAGCATTAACGTCAGGCTGAAGGATGTTGCCGGCTGTGAAGAAGCCAAGCTGGAGATTTTGGAGTTTGTCAGTTTTCTGAAGAAGCCCAAACAGTACCTGGAACTCGGTGCCAAAATCCCAAAGGTACACTGCGTAACGATGTGTAATGATGGGTTGTACACACTGTTAATGATGTAAGGATCACAGGTGTGTGTTTAAAGAATAATTTACAACAGGAGCGAAATCCGGCTCAGCCAATCAAGGCAAGGCAAGGCAAGTTTATTTGTATAGCACATTTCATACACAGAGGTCATTCAAAGTGCTTTACATAGAAATTAGAAAACAGTTTATAAGAGAGGAAAAAAAAATATATATATGTAAAAATAAGAGACATCCGATAAAATCATAATAAAAACAAAGAACAATTAAAGAAAATAAATGTGATTTCAATAAAAACAGTTTAAAATATGTTAAGAATAAAGCAGGCGTAAAAGTGATTTGGATAAAAAGTGCAGTCAGTGTGAAGCAGCATAGTGCTCATTTAGTAAATGCAGAGTTAAACAGATGTGTTTTTAATCAGAATCAAGGTTTTTTTTTTTTTATTAATTAATCTGGCTTTAATTTTAGTTAAGCTTATATTCTCATTCTTCATTAGCAATGACTGTGCTCGATGATGTCATTACAGGGTGCGTTGTTATCGGGTCCACCTGGAACAGGAAAGACTCTGCTGGCCAAAGCGACCGCAGGCGAAGCTGGAGTTCCCTTCATAACGGTCAACGGCTCTGAGTTTCAGGAGATGTTCGTCGGTGTAGGAGCAGCCCGGGTGAGAGCTGTACCTTTTTATCATAACAAAGCCTTGAAAATCAGTTCAGCATTCAGGATTTTATAAGCTGTGCGATTGAGCGGCAGCGATTCATCTACAGTCGAGCAATAAAACAGTTTTTAGTCTGAAGAGACTCCTGTGCCAGAAAACTTTAACATTATTGACACTGGAGACTCCTTCTATACAGAAAGCGTACAGAAATATAATATTGTTCAATGTAAAGTCAAGGTCAAGGGTGCCAATATTTTGTCTCATCTGAACCGTCTCCTGGATATGGAGTTTTATTGCATTTTGTAAGTCACAGTGCCAGCGTTACTGATCTGTCTAATTATTAGCATGTTTGTTGAAACTGTAGGTGAGGGACACGTTTGCGCTGGCCAGAAGACACGCCCCCTGTATCCTCTTCATCGATGAGATTGATGCCATGGGCAGGAAGAGGGGTCGAGGGCACTTTGGTGGGCAGAGCGAGCAGGAGAACACGCTTAACCAGCTGCTGGTGGAAATGGATGGTATGTTTGAGCGGATTATAAAGCAGGGGTTAGTAATGTGTAGGTCAATCACAACCTGCCCTCCTGCACCGTCACTGTACCTGGAGCTTCTGTTTCTGCACCTCACAGATCTGATGTCTGTATTTATTTTATTTACACTTTTATTTCATGTTCTGTCTTCATTTCACCTACTGGATTTTTATTCTCCTTCTTTATTCCCTCCATTTAAGTCCTAATTTTTTCCCCTTGTCTATTTAAACTTTTCTTTTTCTTTTATTCTTTTCATCTATTTGAATCCTCACTTCTATTCTGTTTCTTTATTTATGATAGTGTTCTTTTTCTTTATTTAAATGATCCACTTCTTTTTTTTTTTTTTATTTCTTTTTGTATTCTACTCTAAACCTTTTTTATCTTGTTCTCTTTTACTCCATTTCTGTGTTTACGTTGTTAACTATTTTTCTTCCCTATTTTATCTCATTCTATTATATACTTTATTCTGTTTCTGTATTTAAACTCTTTGTTTTCTTTCTATTAATATTCTGCTCTAATTTATTCTGTCTTTTTATTCTATATTCTGTATTTTTATTCAGTCAATCTTCTTTCTTTCTTTCTTTCTTTCTTTCTTTCTTTCTTTCTTCCTCTCCTTCTTTCTTTCTTTCTTTCTTTCTTTCTTTCTTTTTATCTTTCTTTGTTTCTCTCCTATAATTTCTTTCTTTCTTTCTTTCTTTCTTTCTTTCTTTCTTTCTTTCTTTCTTTCTTTCTTTCTTTCTTTCTTTCTTTCTTTATTCAAATTCTCTTCTCCTTGTTCTGTTCTTTTATAATGAATGTTTAATTATTCTATTTAATTAATTTTTTTCTTTTTTATTCCTTTTCTTTATTTCATCTCTGTTTCTTTCTTTATTCTATTTTGCTCTGTTTTTTTTTATATCTGTATTTAACCTCCTCTATTATAGTTTCTTCTTTTTTTTCTTTATTATTTTCAAATCTTTTTTTTTTTTAAGTTTATTTATTTATTTAACTTTTATTTTAAACCCTTGCACATCTTTATTCTCTATATTGATTTGTTGATCTCGTGTTAAACACCAGTCACAAGCTTATACACTATTTCTCTGGGCTGGATTTTTGTACGCTGGAACCTGATTGGCTGTTGTATGTTATGACACAATAACACTCGTGTACGACATTACTTCTGCGTTTCCAGTAAGATGTTTAATTTTTTGTTTATTAAAAGAAGGCAGCAAAAGCTCGGCAGTGATCAAACATTCTGAAGTGTTGTTTCCAGATTATTTATAGGGATCTGGAAATAAAGATTTCTAACCTTTATGATATACAGTATTATTTCCTTATCATGATATGCATTAATCAATAATTCTGCAAAATTCTGTCGGTGACTTTGAGTGACAATGAGTCATATGACTGTTTGTTTTTTTTTTCCAGGCTTTAACAGCAGCATGAACGTTGTGGTTCTGGCCGCCACTAACCGCGTGGATGTTTTAGATCCGGCACTTTTAAGACCTGGACGGTTCGACAGGCAGATTTACATAGGTATGAACTCTTTTTCTTATCTTCGCAAACTAGTGCTTGCTTTCAAAAGAACGAGATATCCAGATAAATTCACCAAAATATAGATCAGTTACCATGACAACATTGCAAACAAACTATGTACAGTTAAGCTCCATCCAGTCTAATGTTGAATATGTGATGATTTTTTATTTTTAATTTTACGTCATACTTGCATTATATCACCTTGTTACATGAAAAGATTTTTTTCAAATAATTTTTTTTAGATTACAAACATTTTAAGAAAGCTTCAGTACAATAAACTGTAATTTCACAACGTAAGGTTTTGGTAAATTTAACACACTTTTAGTTTTCAGGTGAAATTACAGGTTAAGTTATATACTTAATGAAATGTTAAACAGCTGATTAATGATAATAGTTTGGATTTTGAAGACTAAGACATGGAAATTAAAATCTAAAGTGGTGTTCAAGTTTAAATAATAAATGTAATGTTATTAAAGAAAGCAAAAAATGAATCCTGCATATATTTATTCATTCATTCATTCATTTTCTACCGCTTATCCGAACTACCTCGGGTCACGGGGAGCCTGTGCCTATCTCGGGCGTCATCGGGCATCAAGGCAGGATACACCCTGGACGGAGTGCCAACCCATCACAGGGCATACACACACACACACACACACACACACACTCTCATTCACTCACGCAATCACACACTACGGACAATTTTCCAGAGATGCCAATCAACCTACCATGCATGTCTTTGGACCGGGGGGGAAACCGGAGTACCCGGAGGAAACCCCCGAGGCACGGGGAGAACATGCAAACTCCACACACACAAGGCGGAGGTGGGAATCGAACCCCCAACCCTGGAGGTGTGAGGCGAACGTGCTAACCACTAAGCCACCGTGCCCCCCACATATATTTATTGTTATTATTATTTTTATTCATTCATTCATTCATTCATTCATTTTTAGTATTTATTTATTTTTTCTTATTTCCAGCCATGACTGATTATGGGTGTCAGATTTTCCATGACTTCACTCTGTCTGAGATTTGGTTGTGTATTTATACCTTTTTTTTTTCTTTTGCATTCGTGGGATTTGCCTTATTTAACTCTGGCCCCAGTTTAGGATTTTGCAAGCTTTGTTTCTGGAAGCGACGCCTCGCTTTCGATACGTTTATAAAGACAGTAATAACTTTTGGCTTCTCCAGAAACACTCGTGCTTTGTGTGTGAGTTTTCCTGGCAAACGTCCGTCCCTCTCTTCCATGTTCGTCTGATTGAAGAAGCAATGCGCTACAGCTGTATTATGTCAGCAGAGATTGCTGTTGTGGTGTTGGAACTGATTTATCTCTCGTTGCAGAGAGCTTTTCCCCACTTTAACACAGCTGGCTCAGTGGAACATTCCTGTTACGGACATGGAAAATGAAGGGAGAGTGTGTGAGAGAATAAAGGGAGAGTGCGGGAGGTAGCGAAAGTACATCTGCTATTCCTGGAGGAGTTTTATAAACACTGGAGCTCTTGTGGGCTTCGGAGCAAATGCTTCTCATCATCTTCATCTGGGTGGTATAAAATTCCCTCCCTCCTTTTTTTTTCTCTCCTCTTTCCTTTTCTCACCACTCCTCCTCCTCCTCCTCCTCCTTATCCTCCTCTGCCTCTTCGGCGCCCGTCTTTCCAACACAGGTCCGCCTGATATTAAAGGCAGGGCTTCGATCTTTAAAGTGCACATGAGGCCACTGAAGCTGGATGCCAGTTTGACCTCAGATCATCTGGCAAGAAAACTGGCTGCTCTTACACCTGGCTTCACAGGTAAGAATAAATCACAGAGCTTTTATTTACTCCACATGTTTAATGATATCTTTTTCTTTTATAGTTATTTATTTTATATATTTAATATATTTATAGAGTTTTTTTGTGTGTGTGTGTGGTTTTATAATTTTATATAATCTTATTTTTTTTTATTCTTAAATATTAATTTATTTCTTTACTTCCTGTTATTACCGCCGACGCATACAGCTTTGGAACTAAAGAATCTTTTAGAAACATGCCCACAATTTACTGAATTGGACTTAGAAAAGAGAATTGTTTATATGATTTAGGGGTTTGTATAAAGCGAGCAATGTTTTTTTTTTTTTAATCGAGAAAGCATTGTTTTATATTATTAAATTAACTACAAACATAAGTTACTACGAAGATCCATAAACAAAAGAAAAAAAAAATCAAACAAACCACAATTTCCATGTCGTCAAAAACATTTTTATTTTTTTAAAAAGAAAAAAAAAGCTTATAAGAAAAAAATCTGGAATGAATATGTTCTAGTTTTGAATGTAATAAAAAATTCTCCTAAAATAAAAGAGCCTGGCATTCTTCATGATAAAACTGCACTAATTCACCTAATAAATATTTAAATATTCATTCAATATAATGTTTTATTAAAGATTACTCGGCACAAACTTCATCAGCATGTGTAAAGAAATTCTGTAAAGCAAAGAAGCTTCTAAAAACAATAAAAACGAAATATTTCTGTGTATAAAAACGGATTATGAAGTGCAATAAAGTATTTTAATATATATATATATATATATATATATATTAACTCTGATTAAAACATATTTTTAACTACAGTATGAATAATTAAATATTGAATATTAAATATTTATTCCCTTGTCATTTATTTAAATTATATATATATATATACATACATACATACATACATACACATATATATATATATATATATATATATATATATATATATATATATATATATATATATACATACATATATATATACACACATATATACACACATGAATAAAACTTTATTTATTATATTGAATTCTAGATTTATTGGGACACTAATAGAATTATTCACAATTCTTGAAAATTTAGAAAACTCTTTTATTAGATATCAGTGTCAGTGTTTAAGGCCGTTATGAACATGGCAATGTTTTTAGTGATGAACGTATACAAAAATAACATCTGTTTTTCAGGAGCCGATATTGCGAACGTCTGTAACGAAGCAGCTCTCATCGCCGCACGTCACCTAGACCCAGCTGTGACCTCTAAACACTTTGAGCAAGCTGTCGAGAGGGTGATCGGAGGTCTGGAAAAGAAGACGAGGGTTCTGCAGCCTGCCGAAAAAACCACCGTGGCTTACCACGAGGCCGGACATGCTGTCGTAGGCTGGTTTCTGGAGCACGCAGACCCTCTGCTGAAGGTAAATACACACTGCATGAAGCTTTTTCTTTTCTCATTAGTCTTAGATGAATCGTTAAGAGATCGTCCAGTGATCGTCCCTGTGATGAGCTGTTACCATAGAAACGAGTGAATAAATCTCCAGCGATTTGAATTCTAGCAAAACGTTTGGCGTCAGAGCCGCTGTTAGCAAAAACGTTTCAATTTAAAATTCAAAAGGAGATTCATCTACACTCTGTTTGATCTTCTTGTGCAGTTGTCCATCATTCCTCGAGGTAAAGGCCTTGGCTACGCGCAGTACCAGCCTAAGGAGCAATACTTGTTCACACGTGAGCAGCTCTTCGACAGGATGTGCGTGATGCTCGGAGGGCGTGTGGCGGAGCAGGTGTTTTTTGGCAGGATCACCACAGGAGCTCAGGACGATCTGAGAAATGTCACCCAGTCTGCATATGCTCAGGTAACTACTAGCTTGCTCGGCTCCCAGTTCAGATTGAAATGGAGTTTATTTTTTTCTGCAGCATGTTTTTTTTTTTTTTTTTTCTCCACCTCACCCACAGATCATGCAGTTCGGGATGAGCGAGTCAGTGGGGCAAATGGCATTTGATCTGCCAAAGCAGGGCGAGCCGGTGTTAGAGAAGCCTTACAGCGAGGCCACTGCTGAGCTCATAGACCAGGAAGTGCGTTCCCTTATTAGCAAAGCTTTCGAGAGAACGCGTCGTCTCATCACCGAGAAACGAGAGCTGGTGGAGAAGGTAAGAAGACGTGGATCTCCTCCATCAAGATCAATCCGACTGCCAATAAAGTATCTCGTTATTATTATGTCCTTCTGCCGTCTCTTATAGCTAACTGCTAGCTTTTGTCACGGGTTTTGTTTTGTATCGTCTAATTTTCAACAGTCCCCGAAAACATCCCGTTACCATAGCAACCATGACGATCCTCATCCGTATAATCAAAATCAGCCATCGAAGGAACGCTGTGGGTTTTGAGATTATTGTAGCATGTGGTTTCATTGAGTCTTTAAGTATAATCTACCTCTGTCTCAGGTGGGGAAGCGTCTCCTAAAGAACGAAGTCCTGGACAAAGCGGACATGGTGGAGCTGTTGGGCCCGAGGCCGTTTGTAGAGAAATGCACCTACGAGGAGTTTGTGGAGGAAACCGGCAGCATGGACGAGGACACGAGTCTGCCTGAGGGACTAAAGGACTGGGACAAGCACAGCGACACGTCTCAGCCTAAAGACTCCTCACAGCAGCACAGAGAGTTTATATACCTGTAGCAGTGACGGAACTCTGTGGAGCTGGAAACAACAAAAACGAGTGCCGGTGCAATCAGAGGATCCAAGCGCAACTTCATTTTAAGGTGTTTGCTTTAATCCCCTGTGTTAGGGACAAGTGTTTCCCTGACCGAGACACGGCCTTGAGAAGAAGGTCCTACCAGAAGGATCCTGTCAGAACCTTCACCTTTACCTTCAAATGTGGATGAAGATCTCAGAACAAGGAAGATAGCACACGACTAGCATGAATTAAAAACAGCACAATCTGAGACCTAATCCATTTTTCTGTGAACTTTCTGTGAACTTCTATCTTTTTTATATTGTTCCCTGTGACAAAGTTTGTCCACCCGCCCCCCAACTTTAGATCAGAAATTACAAGCATTTGTCTGGAATATAATTAGCGGACTAAATATAAATTCATTAGCTAAACCACTCAAGGAATAAAATCTCCCGTAAGCTTTCCAGTATCATGTTTTGGTTGCCACGGAAACCTTCTTACTGGGCAATAAGCAGCTAAGCTAGTTAAGTCACGAGTTAACGGATCATGAGATGGTTAACTGGTTAAATGGAAAGATTAAGGGAAATAAATATTTTTTATTTTTTATTATTACTATTCAAACAGTTTCTAGTGTAGCACCTCAGGTTTGTGACCTCGACAAAAAAGTTGAGATAATGTTTAGCCTGTGAGTTGTTTAGTGAGCCTTCAGTAAACTTCTCTGATCTAAACTTCGCTCCTCTGTGGGAAAATGACTGAGGTGAAGCAGGACTGTTACATTTTGGTTGCGACCGGTTACATTTCCGGTGCTTTATATCTGTACGTTTACAAAATCAGACCACGTGACCACCAGATCCTGAATGAAGTCGGTGGAAGGGTTTAGAGATACTGCATCAATAAAACCCCGGAACCTTCTGAATGATCGCTAGGAAGGATCATATAAAGAATCTGCAAAATGTTAATAATTAAAAACAAATTACAGTTTTCAATTTTTTACATTTTTTTCCTAAAGATCTTATTTGTTTCATTCAATCCTGTCCTTCAGAAGCTACATAGCTAAATGTTTCCCAGAAGGCAAAATAACAACAATTAACCTTTCTCTAAATGCATCGTGCTGCCTCCTTCACCAGAGAATGTTTGCCTCTCATGTGAAAAGATGGATCTCAGGATGGATCACAGAGTCGCTGTGGGAAAAGGCGTCCAATACTTGCAGCAGCTGAAGGATTTTAATGAAGAACAGAAAACTCTTGGTTGATCTTCCAGGTACAGTGATACCTCGAGATACGAGTTTAATTCGTTCCGTGACCTTGCTCGTATCTCAAATCGCTCGTATCTCAAAGCAATTTTCCCCAATTAAATTAATTGAAATCCCATTAATCCGTTCCAGCTCGCAAAATTCCACTCCAGTTGTTTTGTTTGTGTTTTGAATATGAAAAATGTACAGTACTGTATTTATAAATGACAAATATTAATATTAAAAAATATTAAAAAATAGTAATAAAAAAGAATGTTAAAAAAATAAACTGGTTTTACTTTACGGAAGATGCGCACGGATTTTGAGGGAGGAGTAAACAGGCGGAGGAGTTAGGAGGAATTACACTTTCACTTTCGTTCACTTACTCGCTACTGTACACTCTTAATGCTACTTTACACTTAAATGGAACTTAACTAAACTTCATTTAGAGCGCGGAGAGCAGCAACTAGAAAATAGAATAAACCCCCCGTATAACAGAACCATTAATCATGCATAGAGTTAAAAATAGGAAAGGAAAATAATAAATGGATAAATAAATAATTAAATAATTAGAGAGAGAGAGAGAGAGAGAGAGAGAAATTGGAGATTTATGACGTAAACTGGTACAGCGAACACAGGTTCCGGCTCGGTGGAGTCGGGCTTGGAGGAGGGAGTTTAAATCGCAGCAGCAGCGAAGCGTTAGAGCGGCTCAATGAATGGGAATTTAAATGGTCGGGTAATATGGATGTCGTAACCGGATTGGTGCGCGTCGTGGACAGCTGATTAACAGCTGATGCACACTTGACGACGTGGCCTGACAGATGCTTGATTTCTCTTAACTTATCTGAACTTAATTGCTACAATTTCTGTTTTCGTTACATTAATTTTGCTTAATTTTCTTCATCGCTTTTCTCTTCACTTGTTTTTGCCTTTTTTGTCACTCTTTCCTCACTAACATCTGCCGGTCGTTTTAATAAAAACCTGTCCGGTCGGCATATCGGATGCAGTGTAGTCGCACAAGTTCAAATTTTTTAACGGATCCAACGCTCAAAACGGATCCTCAGATGGTCAGCACCTCACGCAGCGCCTTTGTGACTCTCCATAGGAAATGAATGACTTCCTGTTTATCGGCCGTCGTTTGTCGTGTGCAGTGGAAAGGCGGCTTTAACCGAGTGAGACGCGGGAATCTGAGGTGGGAAACAGAGCACACGTGGTTGTTGGGGATCTTGTTTCGGCGGCGGCGGCTCGGATGCTCTCACTCACTCTCACTCATTTTCTACCGCTTATCCGAACTACCTCGGGTCACGGGGAGCCTGTGCCTATCTCAGGCGTCATCGGGCATCAAGGCAGGATACACCCTGGACGGAGTGCCAACCCATCGCAGGGCACACACACACACACACTCTCATTCACTCACGCAATCACACACTACGGACAATTTTCCAGAGATGCCAATCAACCTACCATGCATGTCTTTGGACCGGGGGAGGAAACCGGAGTACCCGGAGGAAACCCCCAAGGCACGGGGAGAACATGCAAACTCCACACACACAAGGCGGAGGCGGGACTCGAACACCCAACCCTGCAGGTGTGAGGCGAACGTGCTAACCACTAAGCCGCCGTGCCCCCTGGCTCGGATGCTCGTATCTCAAAAATTTGCTCGTATCTCAAGCCAAAAATTTGGTCGAATCACAGCTCGTATCAGAAAATTCGTATGTCAAAGCACTCGTATCTCGAGGCATCACTGTATCAAGAAACAGGATTAAGAATGGAGCGTGTGTAAACATCTGAACTGGTTCATTTGTGGAGTTTCGGTTATTGTGTCTTGTGTTCTGTACAGTATGTAAACATCTGTTATGTGAAACTGCTTATTCAGGGCAGGACGAAATAAATATAATACAATGTTTATGATCCTTCTTATTTATTTTTGGAATGAGTAAGATTTTGCAGATTCCTGACCACAAAAAAATCCTACCTGTGTCCCAACCAGGATGCATTCCCACCTCATGCCTGGCGTTTCCGGATCTAAATCCACCAGGGATTTGAAGATGATTAAATGAATGATGTCATTTAAAAAAAAATTGCTCTCATTATTTCATCTCGAGTTAATTTACACCAGGAATTCAAAACCACATTAGATCGATCGGGATGCAAACTTTGAGCTGAGGTTTATGTTTTGGTCGTATGTCGTAACAGATTTTCTGGTTTTGTAAATAAATTGTAAAAATAGATTCTTTTTTTCTATTTTTTCAATTTAAGAGGGATGTGAACTTTTGCACTCAACTGTATGCTTTTTAAATTGTGTATTTGTTTATTTTTCGATTCTGCTGAAACACCGGACGGTTTTTGGGAGCGGTTTGTGTGAACGTCCCGTGGTTGTGTGTCCAACATACTGTAATGTTCATGTTTAAAAAAAATAATAAAAAATCTAATTTAATTATGACGTCATTGTACGGTCAGACTGCAGCTGTTCCTAGTATATCCAACTTACTGAACATTGATTTGATCTGATGTTAGTTTCTGAAGCCAGGAGAAATTTCAGATGTGTTCTTTCTGTCCGTTTGTCTTTATTTCTTCGTTGACATTTAATATGACATTCATACTTGAATTCAGAAATTAAACAGATTGAAATTTTAGTTTTGAAAATTGTCTTGTTATTGAGCTTGAAGACAACTGGACATTTATACAGATGTACAATGTAAAACAGCTGTAAGGTCAGTGTGAGGAACACAATGAGAACATATGAGGAACACAATGCATTAAAACAATATGACAAAATGATGAAATATTTTTCTTAATTCAAGCTTAAAGCTGATTATGAGCAAACTACTCATACATTCATGTTTGTCATCAGTAACGACGTCTAAACATCACACCTACATACACACAGCTGCATTGTCCTTCAATGAGAGCAGATTTTAACGTATAAAACAAAACGTCGTTTCCACGATCTTTAAAGGTGCCGTAAGCGATTATTTTTGTGAAACTTCCTTTGCTTTTTCTCAGCTGTAATTGAAATATCTGTTCAAAGGAAAAAGTCTCTGAGGACATATGCGTTAAATAGGTAGGCAAAAATCACAAAGCGCACCTTTAATGCCTAAAGTAACAATCATTTCAAACCTTTATTTCAAACTGAGTTGATTAACCATTTATTTGATATTTAAGAGTTAATAAATGTTCATAGTACACAGTGTTTAAAAAAGATTCTTGGCATATGAGACGTGTGTGTGTGTGTGTGTGTGTGTGTGTGTGTGACCTATAGTCCTTAATATACAATCCATTCTGCTAGCTTACATTCTGCCTTGCTTAAAGATCATTATTATTTACACTCACTTCATCCTATTATTTTTTTCCCCAACGCAACAAATTATACGTCATTCAAACACAAGATATTATTATAAGATGTTATGAGCTCCAGATAAAACTTTTGTTTTTAATGAACCCAGACCAGTTCAAGTCCCTCAGAAACCTCTTACAAATCCAGGGCTGTTTGTGTTGCTCTGTATTGCTGCTGAATGAGCGCATGACATCACATTGTAGTGTCTTTAGCACCACGGGTGTGTGTGTGTGTGTGTGTGTAAACTTGTTGGGTTTCTCTCAAGGTTTTTTGGGCCGTTCCAGTTTGTGACAGGACTCAGTGCTGTCTGAGTCGCTGTGGTGCTTCCTGTCGTGTGACTGCTCGGGTTTACTGCAGCGGGTCCAAGAGGGAGAGCGCAGGTAGCTTCCTCTGCCTGGGTAATGGTGATAACCTGACAACACACACACACACACACACACACACACACAATAGTCAGATACCATCTTTTTATGCTTTCACACTCTAACATAAGCTCATGTCCTGGATTTTAGAAAAAACTTTTTAGCCGAATTGTCCATCACAACCTACTTAATAAAGACTTCCTCTCAGCCTTTCCCTCAGTTCCATCTGATTTCCTCTGACTGCTTGAGGATTAAACACAATTTGCTCTTATTCAATTCAGTTCAAATAAATTTATTTGTGTGGCGCTTTTAACAGCTGCCATTGTCTTAAAGGATCTTCACATAAATATAGAAACAGAATACAAATGTTAAAGCTTAAAATTAAGTTCCTATGTATCTCTTAACATCTATCCACAATAAACAAGCCTGAGGTGATGGTGGTGAGGAAAAACTACCTGAGATGATATGAGGAACAAACCTTGAGAGGAACCAGACTGAGAAGTGAGCCTCATCCTTATTTAGGTGACACTGGATAAGAAATAATGTCCTTTATACAACAGTTTGTAATTGAGAAAGAATGCTCAGAGCATTTAACTGAGACTGGATGTGTGAATTAGGACCAGGTTGATCTCAGGGAAACAGGATATTTTTACTTTCAGCACGTGGTCAGATATGAAACGTGAAGCGATATAAAAACCGGATTGCGTTCACACCACAATTCAACTCCACTATAAACTGTTGTAGAAAGTACATTATTTACATTGACATAATTTCCTGTGATGTGTCACCTAAATGAGGATGAGGTTCTCTTCTGAGCCTGGTTCCTCTCAAGGTTTCTCCCTTATATCATCTCAGTTTTTCCTCATCATCGTCCCCTCAGACTTGATCATTAGGGATAAATGTAAGAGATAAAAACTGATCTATTTCTGAGCTTTAAAATGTGCATTCTATCCTTATGTATCCTTATGTAAAGCTGATTTAAGACAAAGTCTATAGTTAAATGCCCTATAGAAATAAATTGAATCAATTATATTTGTGAAATTACTTTTTAAACTCCTTGCAGTTTGACCCAAACCCCACAGGTTTAAATGTGAATACAGATACAGATAGCTGCACTGCATAGTGCACTGTACATAAATTAATAAATAAAACAGAGGGAAATAAAAGAAACGTTCTTATACATATCAAAACAAAACACTTACACATATAATTTGGATATTTTCTCTATTAATATACATCAATACAATATACAATATTCATAATTAGAATAATAATAATAAATATAATTATCTGTGAAACCGAACTCACGTCACTTGATCGTTTTGACAATTTACAGAAGGGGTGTACAAACTTTTGCACTTATTTGTTAGCACAGTAATTAATTTTCTTCCTCCAAATCATGTCCGTTGCTTTTGGATGTATAGGGAGTACATGGGGTATATATATATATATAATTCATTAATGTAGAATATATATATATATATATATATATATATATATATAGGGAGTACGTAAGATGACCACAAGATGGCGCTCTACATTGATGAATTCTCAAAAAGATAAAACCCAAATAATCCTGAACTCTCTGAATGTTCTACTGACCATAAACTATTTTTTTTAATGTTACGCAATAATACATTAATTAATTTAATTTAATTAACTAATGAAATTAAATTAATTAGTTCCTACATGATGTGTTCTGTACCTGCTACCTGGCTACATTGCATTGTGGGATTTTCACAAGCACATTGGACACAATGGGGAGGGGGAGGGGGCGTGGGGGGGGGGGGCGTTGGTAATTCACTTCATGTAGGATTTTTGTCCATTGTGAGTTGCCTCCTTCTCTTCTTTTCTTTCTCATGCATTCCATACCAAGACACAATCTGTAACACTAGGACACAATGAGCTAACTTTTTAAATTAACGAGCAATAATAAATCATGTCTTACTGAGATTTATGAAGTCAGGTGTGAGTTCTAATAAATATTTCACACAGTTTTAGAACTGCATCTTAGGAACACTGAGTCATGTAGGGTTTTATGTGCATGTGCTTTAGATTGGTCATCGTGTGGAGACAGTTGATCAGGTAACACTTGGAATTCCAGTCAGCTCCTTCAAGTTCATTCAAGTACATCGCTTGGGCATTTGAGTGACGGCTCATGAATATGGACGCAGTAACGTCTGATCTCATACTGAAACGTGTCTTTTTTTTCTTTTACTGTCACTCTCTCACTGTCTCACTGCCTCAATCTCTTATTGTCTTGCTCTTTCACTGTCTCTCTCTCTCAATGTCTCATTGTCTTTCTCTCTCACTCTGTCTCACTGTCTTGCTCTCTCACTGTCTCATTGTCTTACTCTCTCACTGTCTCATGCTCTGACTGTCTCACCGTCTTGCTCTAAATAGAAAAAAAATGTATTTTTATCATTTATGTGTTTAATGATTTATGGTTATTTCTGTGTGAAATCCCTTCTATTGAATAAGACATAACATTCGCAGCTTGGCAAGTTGTTACTATAGAAACAATACAGTTGCTGAATGAAACTTTCTTAACCGATCAGTT
Source organism: Tachysurus vachellii (assembly GCF_030014155.1). NCBI lineage: Eukaryota > Metazoa > Chordata > Actinopteri > Siluriformes > Bagridae > Tachysurus > Tachysurus vachellii. Next base: position 2,775,571 of record NC_083468.1, on the reverse strand, counting down.
GTTAGCAATATGGTTTCTTATTTATAGCTTGAAAAATATCAATAGCTGTCTTGAGCTGTTTGCTGCCAACATTCGCAAAACTAAATTTAGGTCCCAAGATGAACAGGAGTAAACGTTGGCGTTTCACCAGTCAGCTGACAAGGGAAAAGAACAGGGTTTAAGGAGAGCAACAGTGAAAATTCATCAGGTGGATGAAACACAGACACAGAGAGCTGAAAAACTCCTTAGAGGAAGTCCACATTTATAATCACACATTAAAAAAAATGTCGTGGTCTTAGACTATTTTTGTTGCTTATGGTCCTGAGCTCTGGATCAATGCTGCTCAACAAACAGGATTTTAACTTGGAGGTGTTTTGTGATGCTTGGTCTTGGTCTTTGCAAAGATTTTCCAAACTGTTTGTAATAAAAGCTTGAAAGGATTTGATGCTTTTCAGTCTTGATCTTGACTTGGAATCTTATTTGGACTCAAACCTTCTCTTGACCTCAGCCTCTCTTGAGACTCGACCGTATCTGGATCTTGGCTAATCCTAGTCTTAGATTTGACCTTGGTGATTTTCACTACAGCTGTATTTCTAACGTTCGGATCACTCTACATTTCACCGAACACAATCTTGCTGTAGTTCTTAACAAACATCTAACATACTTAACTCTGTTTCTTCTTTAGGCATCCAAACTTTTGTATCCACAGATGCCACTCAGGTGCTTCTTTAGATCATTTTATCTGTGGACACTGTGCCATCTGACCCTTGTATGTAACTGGACTAGAACTCAGCTGCATGACTAGTTTTCCTCCTCCCAAGTTCTCCTATAGGGGGGCACGGTGGCTTAGTGGTTAGCCTCACACCTCCAGGGTTGGGGATTCGATTCCTGCCTCCGACTTGTGTGTGTGGAGTTTGCATGTTCTCCCCGTGCCTCGGGGGTTCCTCCGGGTGCTCCGGTTTCCTCCCCCGGTCCAAAGACATGCATGGTAGGTTGATTGGCATCTCTGGAAAATTGTCCGTAGTGTGTGATTGCGTGAGTGAATGAGAGTGTGTGTGTGTGCCCTGCGATGGGTTGGCACTCCGTCCAGGGTGTATCCTGCCTTGATGCCCGATGACGTCCGAGGTAGTTCGGATAAGCGGTAGAAAATAAATGGATGAAAGTTCTCCTATTTCACTCTATTGCTGCTTTACCTCCATGAACATCCTGTTCCTGACCACATCAGAGTGAAAACTCAGAAGCCAAAATCTGACCTGAGGGCATCTTCTCTAGTGTGGCAAAAACTCGATCCACCATCCCTTAGGGTGGAAACGTCAAGACTGTCCTGGAACCCAAGTGTTAGAAAAAACATCTGAGTCTCCAAATGAAGACTAAATTCCTCCATCTTCACCAATTAGCACCTATTAAATTGATTAAATCATACTGTATCTCTTGACTTCCTTATATCTTGTTTTCATTTCTTTCAGATTTTCTTCCCTTTTTTATGACCGAGACGACTTTCAGCGCTTGAAGCCGCTCTATAAAAAGCTGTCTGGATGCAAGAGGAGCTTTTTTCATCTTTCTGGCATTTACGTCTTGCGTCTCTCACAGGACCAGCCTCATGACTGTGATCCGGTTTCTGCTCTTTAGAAACACTGTACGCTGTTAAGCTGCACTTCTATTTGATTCGAATGCCATTTAATCTGCAAAGAGAGAACAGTGAGTCAGGCTTCCAACTGCTCCCAAACACACGTCATATGTTGTCTGTGTATTTTCTCTGCTTTGTCCCATATGACGGCCATTAGAAAGCCTGCACGCTTCAGCTGATGCGTAGGAAGATAAAATGCTGCCGTAGTGATGGACAGACGAGCTCGCAAGTCGAAAAAAAACATCCATATATACATGACGACTGAAACGCTGCTGGAATCGAATACAACATTCCCTTCGTTTTTTTTTTTTTTTTTACTTTTTATCGTCAGATAAAAACGGATGCATACCGTATCCATCTTTATCAAGATTATCTGTACTTCAACTGTACTTCGTTAATTCCAGATTAAACAAAGACTCGAATAAAATGAAGCATCTCCTTTACCTCTCTAGAAGCAATGATTTCTGTCTAATTAAAAAAAAAATTGATAACATTAGCTAGCTATGTTCAAGTAAGTTCTTTGCTAATGCCAGGTTAGCATAGTATCGAATACGGTAGTTAATAGTTTTATCAAGCCGAATACGGTGAAAGAATGGCAAATGTTGGTTTGATATTAAACTCATGATCTATCAAGTACATAGCAGTAGCCTTTTATATGAGATCAGATGAGATTTTAAAAACAGTTACTTTTCACACGTACACATAGCATTAAAGGTCTCCGATGTTTGAGAAGTGCTTCAGAAAATTAAGTCGGGACGACAAACTAAACAAAAATCAAAACAAACCTATAGCCAATGAGCAGAAAGGGGCGTGTCTTGTCAATATGGGCGGAGAGAGTGTTCAGTGCGCATGTGTGACATTAGCAGAAAGCGGTTTTAACATTGACATGGAGGATAAAAACAAAGAAAGAAAGAGAAGAAAGACTTACGATAAGACAAGAAGTAGGACGTGTTAATATAGGATCAGCTTTCCAGCGCTGGAGAGAACTGAAGGAGCAGGAAGTTGGTCACATATTCACAGATTGGAGTTTCCTGAGTCAATAACTCCTGAGCTAAACGCTGTTACTACACAAATAACACCTCTTTTCTATCGTAGTGATGTAGAGACGCAGCTACAACCGTGTTTTGTGTAGTAACAGTGTTTAGCTCAGGAGTTATTGACTCAGGAAACTCCAATCTGTGAATATGTGACCAACTTTACTTAAGACGCCGAGGCGCTTTTTTCCTTCTCGATAGGTGAGTAACGTTGGTTTTGTTTTGTTACACAGAACTAATATATGTCTTTGTCCTTTACATGATTATGCTTGTGTGTTATTTTTGCTTGTTTGTTTATTTGCAATCGTATTGTTCTTCCCTTCAGCTATGATAAAGACACGTTTCTTTCCATTAGTTGCCTGGGTTACGTATGTATGTGTGGGCGGAGCTATCAATACAGGGGTGGGACCCGTTTGGGTTAGGGGCGTGTTTGTTTTGTTGATTTCAAATTTCGACATTTGCTTTCAAACATTGGAGACCCTACATTTAACTTCACTTGATCAGTTAAAACATATTTTTTAGAATTTACATTAACTTCAGTAGATTCTTTAACTTTTACCTGAGATCATTTTGAAATATGATCAATTCTTTCCTTATGTATCATTTCCTAACACTTTTTTCATAGAGCACACCTGTATGTCACAGAGGGGTTATTGAGTCACCCTTTTCACCGTGATTCACTATGCACTGGACTACATACAGCCAGATCTGTAATGCAGGATTTTAACTCAGACTGTATCAGAATAAAATCTTTATCTATAATTGCTAATTGTTGTAGGACATCTGTCTTGATGCCCACGTCTGATTTAGAGCTGGACTACTGGAGCAGAAAGGGTTAAGGGCCTTGCTCAAGGGCCAAGAAGGCAGCTTAGCAGTGCTGAGGCTTGAACCCTGATCATCTGATCAACATCCCTGAGCCTTAATTGCTTGTGGCACCATACACATACTACTTCTTTAAGTGTTTAGTGTTGATAAACCAGAGTAATGTGGTAAACAATTATAACTGTCTGTGTTTGTGAATTCAAATAAATAAAAATAACACTTCAAAATTAGAAAGACGCTGCAGCAAAATCAAGCGTTAATGACCGCAACGATTCTCCAGAGAGGACTGTACGATACACGTAACTGTTACTATAGAAACAATAAATTAGACCAAGCTTCATTATTACTAACCTGTGATTTGTGATCTGTAATGTTTACTATAATGTGTCCAAATCATAAACAGGATGAATCCTCAGACATGAAGATTAAAAACCCATCGATAGTGTGAAACAATGACGGTCACGTTTGGATGATTGACAGACGAGGGCCAGGTGATTCATCTTGAATCAGTCTGGAGTGTTGGAGTGGTTTTGGATGTGTGTCTGTGTCCTAGACAAGGTCACACTCATGCCTCCACCCATGGCTTCTGTGAGGCACTCGACAGGAAGAACTTGATGTTGCCTCTCTTATGGATGTCCAATTAAACCCATTAGCCATGTGTAAAAACGTCCATTTACCACATGAGAGGCTAGACAGTGGAAGCCATACTGTCACTGCTCCAATAAAACCATCTGAAGTGTGTAGTGTGTAGGCGGTGTTTGGCTTCATTGCCCTGATTCTTCTTCCTCCTCCTCATCCTCTACACTTTCACCTGTGCAGTGAGGAGCTGCCACATTTCTCCAGGCTCATTACAGATGCATCTGGTTTCTCATGAAGGGAGGAAACATGCTACATTAGCATAGACGCCATTGTTTAGTCTGGAGACTCTGACTTTCTGACTATTTTGTACGGCTTTAACGACAATGAGACGCGATCAAATGAAAGAGATGAGTCTCGATGAAAATCAGAGCTTATGAGGTCAATTTGACAAAATCCTAAACATGAACATTTATGTTTTTTTATTTATTTCAAATTATTTCCAGTATTAGATGGAAAAGATTATAAATTTAAAGTGGTCTGTGGGCCACATTGTACACTGTAAACACACTCTATATCAGTCACCTTTATTTGTTTAACAATACCCAACACCTCATTATTGCATGATATTGCCAATGTTACATCCGCTGCGGCGCTCAGCTGTTTCCAAAAGCTGACAGAATGATGCACGGCTATGTCCAATAGCTATCGAGTGTGCTGTATAATTAGGTGGAGGATAAAAACCCCTCTTTAGTGAGCCTCTCTACTGTAAAGAGTCTGTCTGACTGCTTTTCCTCTCCTATGCTCTCTTTATAAGCCTCTCCACATGTCACAGTTTGTCCCCGTGCTGGGGAATGGAGCTGTTTATGCTACTGCTGCATGCTGCATGCTGCGTGCTGGAAAACCTTCAGCATTAGCAGCACTAGCAGCCAGAGAGAGTGTGTAATTTGTGTGGCTGGTTCCATACAGCAGCTTTGCTGTCACTGATGGTTATAAGAAAATACACCACACAGTATCCTGGAGACACTGTTTAATAAAAAAAAACAAGTGTAACATTCAGTGTACTCATAAATTTTGATCAATATGTCAGATTGGTCAGCTGTTCTTAACTTAGCTAAATGATTATTTTTATTCATTCAATGCACAGCAAGAGATTCTGTGCTCTATAAATTATTTATTGAGCCTTGCTGGAGTTCATCATGGTTGACCTTTATGTAAATATTGTTCATATTTTAACTTAAATACTCAAGATTAGAGTATTTGATAAGAATAGAAATTTTAGGTGTGTGTATAGCAGTTATTAAGCACCACTTTCTGTGTTTAGGAGCAAAAATAAAAACTAATGAAAAAAAACTAACCTATTTTCAAATCTATTGCAAGAGCTTTCACACAAATGTGGATCAGAAATGTACACGATCCTCGAGAAACTAAATGTCATTGAGTTACTGCAACTTTAAATAATATTTTAGATGTATATAATACCTTTCTTTCTAGTATCTTACATATACGTTCATGAACTCCTTCTTTTACAGGATGCCGTTACTTGTCGTTCGCCTAGACTTATTTATCTTCATTTCTGGATTTCTTTTAAGTTGTTACTATTAAACAATTGCATAATTAATATAAATAATATTTTATTTCAGTTTATTTGTACCTCACTTTGACAGTAAACAGTATTTATAAGATGTTATGCAGTAACTCATCAGAGTTATCACTGTTGGGCCCTTAACAAGGCCCTTAATGATATGGTGCTATGCTATGGCTGACCGTTTCTCTATGATTTTTTTGACAGTAAAATAAAAGCATAACATGGTGCTGGGTAATTAACGGGTTGCAGGTTTGCACCGTATCAGAAGAGCAGGGAGCTGTAGCATGAGCAGTGCTGCTACGGTGACGGATACACATTCCTAATTCCTAATTCCACATTCCTATATTCACACACACGCACACACACACACATACACACATACACGCGCACACACACACACACACACACACACACACACACACACACACACACGCACACACCCTCTACAGGACAGATGGCTGTTCTCTGTACTGTCTGTTTGCTACAAAGCTGTCACATTCTCTCAAACACAGTTGGGGGTTCTACAGAAATCAGACTTCTCCAGACTGGATTGCTTCTATTTTTTTCTAATCACTATTTAAAACCTACTGTAAGAACTATAAACCAAACATGATGACTTAATTCTTTTAATCAAATAAACGTTTAACCGTGCAGCTTGGAGAAACAACGTAGCTGCAAAAGACACGGCTTTTATATAAAGAAACAGCAGTTACGATAACTGATAACTGAAAAAGGATTTCTGCATTAATTATGCCATTACGCTATTTGATCAATAAACAAATACTGAAGCTCATTCATCACTCATTTATCACTTTTTTAGTAAAGTTCTGTGCAAATTTTGTGTAAGTAAATAAGTAAATAAATACAATTTTCTGCTGGATTCAGTGTGTATGCTGAGTAAGTGCATGCCTGACACAGCTCATTTGCATATTGGCCCACCCACAAAACCCCATAAAAGGTCATGTGTACAGAGAGCTGGGGGACGGAATGAATGATCAGAGGTAAAAGATATTTTGTCTCACTTCTATGTCTCTAATATATTGAATCATATGTAATATAATCATAATAATAAATACATGCTAAACCTAAAATAAACAGTATGTTCCAGATATAAAAGAGCAGTAATCCATGCAACTGATTTAAAATTTATTACTGGAGCTTTATTAGAATAGAAAAAGTTTCCTGAATATCGTTGCTGTCGGGCGGAAACCTCGTCCAAATGTCCAAATTTTGTCAATTTCATATTTTTTCACATATTGATGCTATTGGTCAGTCCCCACGTGGGTCTGTTATTTTTACAAGTTATTAACCAATCTAAAGTCTTGAAAATAGCTTGAGCTTGAGCGCAAATCCCTCTCTGTGGGAGAAGAGTCGCAACGAATCAACACGTCTTCTTAGGTAAATGTCTTCAAAACACTGGGCTCAAAGAAAAAAAAAATCTTGACCCCTGCTAGTTCTGGTGCTTGTCTGAGGACAGGAATTTAGTGCAAGACAATCCACTGCAACGCGGACTAAACCCTGTGTACTGCAGATAAGGTACGGGGTTTTTTTAATTTCCTGAAAAATAACGGTTTTGGAGCTACGAGGATTCCGCCTGACAGCGACGATATATAAAATTATTGCCAACTTTCTCCTTCAAAATAATTGGAACAAAATAATTAAAGTATTACACACACATGCATTAAATAAATACATTTTCCTTGGTTTTATACCTGATCTGTTTTTCAGCTTTTGTAGGATACCTTTGATTAAATAACTCTGGTATATTATAATTTTATTAAAGTTGAATATTTTATTAGCATACATTTATAATAAACTGATGATAAAGCCATCAACAGTGAGAGAGCCTTACAGAGCATACGATGGACTCACCTGCAGGTGACTCAGGGTTTTCCTCATCAGAATCGACGAATACCTCAGTCAGCTCCTGGTCGGACATGTCCGTGAGTTCTGTCAGGTCAAGCAAGTCGAAGTGAACCTCGAGAGACGAAACGCTGCTCAGAGGCTCTGCAAAATAACATAGTCAGGATTTGACGATAGTCACTGACTCATTTTGATAGCTTTCTTTATTAAAGACAAGTCATCATTTTTGTCTTTTTGTGGGACATCTGAGAAAGAAACTCTCTCACTGTCTCACTGTCTTGCTCTCTCACTGTCTCACTGTCTTGCTCTCTCAATGTCTCATGGCCTTACTCTCTCACTGTCTCACTCTCTTACTGTCTCACTGTCTTGCTTTCCATTCTCTCACTGTCTTGATGTCTCACTGTTTCGCTCTAAATAGAAAAAATTGATTTTGAAAAATTGAAAGTATTATTACAAGATCGAAAGCCCTGACACTGGACACTTCTTCAAAAAATTTTACTATGTAAATTAGGTAATTTTTGTTAAATATGCATATTTTTACTGTTTATTATTTACATTATTCATACATCATATATCATTCATACAAAACAGTTCGACCAACCAGAATCAGGTATTAGAAAATCTTTCATTCTTCATTCTTTCTATTTTGACAAAGGAACCTGTGAATTTTTGGATTTTGTTGATTTAAAAAATCTTTCTTTTCTATATGACAGGTTCCTGCATAACGACCGTTTTTAATCCGCTAATGTTCTCCGTTTGTCTTAAACCCTAATGTTTTTCATTTTGTGTGGATAAAGAAAGAAGACAAGAAGACAGGTATGGAACCAGACAAAATCTCAAGGCTTTGAAGTCTTGTAATGATTCTTCATTCCCTGGGGGGTGAACCAGACATAGAAGATGAGCCATTGCAGCAATTTTTTTTCGTTCTGCTTCTGGAAGCCCTCTTTCTTCACTCAGACATAGAAGCATGCATGCATAAGGTATGTGCTCACGGCAAGGGTCGGGTTTAATGAAGGCCAGGCTGTTCGATTAGAAGAGCCTGGAGCGAGGCCTGCTGTCCTTTTGATGATATAAATGATGATGGAAAGTCAGAAGTCAGTTAGTGAGACTTATTATTTGGTCCAATAGTTTAATCAGCTTCATATTTTTATGGATTTTTCATCTCCATCCTGGTAATGATCATATAAGATGTAGATATTTGGTGTGTTAACAGCGTTTGCAGGACCATAAAGCAATACTGAATATGTGTTCAACCAGAGAAGATGGAAGCAAAACAATTGAATCCTATGAATTAAATTTTTGCCGTGAACCTCAAGGA
>NC_083468.1:2696764-2761764 GCF_030014155.1 Tachysurus vachellii | reverse complement strand
ATTTTGAAAACTCTCTAGCTAGCTAGTTCTGATGCGCTACTCTGAAAAACTTGGTGAATAACAAGAAAATATAAATAGTTTTAAAATTCCACCAAAAAATTTAGCAAACTACTTTATAATATTTTAATACCTACACTCTCCAGAAGAAAGTGTCTCCACAGGCTAGACACTCTACTAAAATTTAAAGCTCAAGTCACTCAACTCCATCAAACTGTATTATCTGACGTAACCTAGCAAGCTGTGGCTACTGACATTAGCTGGCTAGATAGCCGACAAAGTGATGGCTAAAATAATGCTTCTTTGGGGTAACACTAAACTGTGAATCCCTAAACTAACATCACCGAATTTAGGAATTGACCAAAAAAAAAAAAGGTGATCCAATCTTCCCACTTTTAACCCCAGAACTTACGCCGTCTATCAGTGACATGCAGCAGGCTTGGGGTGTGTCCGGGAATGACTCTGTCCTCCTCAATTCTGGAATGCTGGGAATGTTCTTTCGATAATTCTCCTGACATCGAGGGCTTCAGCAGATTCTGTCCTTTTTTAGTGTCATCTGAAAGAGAAGTGATAAAAAAAGGTTTTCCTTAGTAGTGCGGTTTTTGTGCTGATGAACTGATTTTGTGTCTGTGTTTAATATTTTCATTTTTGGTTTCCTATGCTACAAATATTTTACCTGCTTTTCAGTGCATTAGAAAAGACATGCACAGAACCTGTTCTGAGGTAAAAGAGTTTTACCTTCTTAGCACTGCAGCTGTATTCATAAAGACTCATTCCAGGACTCAGGACCTCAATATCCTTTCGGTTTTTACTACCTGTATACTGTAATGATTTATAAACCCACTATCTGGTCTCAGAGGTTTCTCCACCTAGGTGTCTGATTGTTCTCAAAGTTTTTTCCTTTGGTATCTCAGGAGGTTTTTACTCACCATGATCACCTCTGGCTAAATTTACAAATGAAAGCTAATTAAACTTGAAGACTCGATCCTTTGTAGATGTCGTTAGTAAATCAGCCTGAACTTATGCTGTAAGTTCATACAGTATATGGAAACGTCTAATATATCAGGGCCATTAGATATCTGTTTTGGAAGAACAGGTTCCACTAGTAATTGTGTAAATGCTTAAGTGGTTAAAGCTCTGGGTTTTTTTTATTTGAGTATCGAGGTCTATAATCTGTAATGTATATTTATGAGAACATGCAAATCTGCTCTTTTTGAACCAATCAATAGTGATAAGCTTGAGATGCTCATCAGCATGCATTCTGGATGTACTTCAGTTTGGTACCACGTTCATTAGCAAAAAAAATCTCAATTCTTCCTACACATTGCTTACAGACATTTGGACTAAACTGTACCTTAGGAAAAAAGCAAATAAATCTCAAATCCACCACATGCTTGCCTACTACCTGTCAGGTCAGCACTAAGAGAGAGAACGCATGCTGGGCTGTGTGTATTGTGCTTCACTGTAGGCTTCAGTAAACAAGCCATGGCAATTCTTTTTTTAAACAGAAGCAAACAGTGGTGTGAGCTCCAGCGCTCACGCATGACTTAACCTGAATCAGACCTCCCAGTGACCACAGTCAGCTGTGTCACTGCATCCAAAACAACATTGCACACAAGATTAACATCCCTGCTACATAAATCGAGCTGCTTTCATGATCGCTCATGTACAAGCTGATTTTATAGCTATGTTTTCGGGTCAGTAATATTAGTCTGAAAGCCTGTTTGGTCAGTAGATTCTTCATAAACGTCTTTAACGAACAGATTCAAACAATAGTCAAATATCAGGCTGATGGTGTTGTTTAAAGAGGAGATGTTTTAGAAAGTAACCTACACCATTGTGAATGATTTATTCCTTTTATATCACAGCAATTACCCAAAGATGTTTTGTAAATAAACAATTTTTTTTAATTTAAGTTTTTTCCTTCTATCTGTTACGTTATAGCGAATACAAACAGTCTTTCCTTTAACAGCTTTTCTTTTTTCTCTCTGTATATAAATAAGGCAAAGAAAACTGGGAAAATCCCCCATAACAGAAGAAATACTGTTAAATACTGGAAGTAAATATACACCAACAGGAAACGTCATAGTCAACAATTATAACACAACTTTACAAACATTTCTAAAGTGTCAACCAGACACACAGGATTAGAGTTGGTCGTAAATGAAAAGTGAAATATTGCAAAATAAAACAAAATAAAAAAAAATACTAATTTATGTGTTTAAAAAAATACACAGGGATTGATGTGAGGGATTAAATGAGATTTAAATCCTACGTTTATTTATAGCTGAGAGGAAAGTAGTTAGCTGAGTTATCAAAAAAATTACCCGCATGAGATTTGACCTGGAAACCCATTTGGAAAAGAAAATGGCAACTAAAATGAATCTAAAGAAACGATTTTGATTCTGAAAAGATTTTATGTAGAATAGAATGATTGACTATTTTCATAACACTTCATTTATATATGGCTTTCTTTTGGTACAATCGGTTCTTGTTGTAATTAATTTGCATTTTGAATACTGATAAATTAAAATTGTGACAATTAAGACACCACAAATATATACAGCAGTTTGGTTCAATTCTAATCTAATATGTCGTTTTATTACAGTCAGCAGTAAAGATGGTGAAAACGCCAGCTATAAGTGTACAAGTGTGCGTATCTCTGTTTCTGTATATCTGAGACAGTAATCTGTAACAAGTCATGACAATAAGTTTTAGAAAAGATCTAGAAAGGATAGATGTTCCTTACCTGGGCTACCTGCCCCTCCTTGTGCCTCCATCCAGTACACCAAGTGTTTGAAGCTGCTGTCTACAGCAGCCGCATGTGGATGTGTGTGAACCCCAAAGCAAACGAGAGAAGGTGGAAATGAGCATCGACTCCTACTGGATTGTTACAGAGAAACACTCGCCTCTGTTTTCTCCACCTCCTACACGCCTACTGGTCCTCCTTTCTTTCTGCACTCCCACCCATTCAGCACAGAGAGAGAGAGAGAGAGAGAGAGAGAGAGGGAGGGAGAGAGATGTATAAATCATCGTGAATGATACTGGAAAATGAAGAATACAGATAGTTTTAGAGAGATTAAGAGAAAGACAAACAGTAAGGCACTGCAACTGAAAACCACCCAGAGCATCACAGGAGTTTAAATTCCAGCCATTGAGGACGTCCAAAGAAAACGCTGTCTGTGTTGAGCCACAGCATTCTTAGACTCTTCTTACCCTGCCCAAAGATTGTTTGTCCCCCTTCTCTTCGGTAGGTGCTTCAGGAGCCTCTGGACAAGAACCAGTAGACAGGAACAGCTTGTTAACTAAGGCTGTCACCTTACCAGTAAAGTGACACCTGCCCCCCTGCCCACTCCCCAGGATTTGTACGACACAAGAGCCAGAATTCGGGCAGTAAAATTCACTACAGATTTTGCCCTTCACACCCTGGACACAACCTCTTTCAGCTTCTCCCTTCTGGCAGGCGTTACAGAACTTTGCTTACCAAAACTGCCAGACACAGGAACAGTTTCTTTCTCTAGGCAATCACCCTGATTAACAACTCACCATAATTATATTCCCACTTCATATCTACAAGGACTGCATTATCAGAACTGTCAGTTATCACATCGTCTGTACATAGGTTACACACACTACTGCTGCTGTATATTGCACAAAATAAAATATTACACAATATTGTTATTTGCTCTACCATGCACTTCTCACACTGTCTATATTGTATCACATCGTCTGCATTTTCTTGTATAGTTTGTATAGTATAGGTATAGTATAGTGTTATTTATGTCTGTACGTTTGAGAGTCACAAAAAGCTGGAACCAAATTCCTTGTGTGTGTCAACCCACTTGGCCAATAAACCTGATTCTGATTCTGATTACTGCACTCTGCATCCCGGTGACACCCACCTCTGTATATTATGTCAGTAGCACCTGTATATTTGTCCATAAAATATATAATATATAACACAGTGTATATTTCATGTCTATAGCAACCAACCTGGATATCTGTATATCTATTCCTGTATATCCATGGCATATTCATCTGTATATTATTCTGTTCATACTGTAAATAATATACTTATACTGTAAATACTGTACTCATACTTTAAATACTGTACTAACACTATACTCATACTGTAAATACTGTACATATACTGTAAATACTGTACTCATACGGTAAATACTGTAAATACGGTACTCATACTGTAAATACTGTACTAATACTGTACTCATACTGTAAATACTGTACTAATACTGCACTCATACTGTAAATACTGTACTCATATGGTAAATACTGTAAATACTGTACTCATACGGTAAATACTGTACTCATACTGTAAATACTGTACTCATACTGTAAATACTGTAAATACGGCACTAATACTGTAATTACTATAAATACTGTACTATACGGTAAATACTGTACTCTTACTGTAAATACGGCACTAATACTGTAATTACTGTAAATACTGTACTCATACTGTAAATACTGTAAATATTGCACTCATACTGTAAATACTGTTAATACTGTACAGCTTGCACTGCACTTCTGGTTAGACGCCAAACTGCATTTCGTTGCTTTGTACTCGTACATGTGTAATGACAAAGTTGAATCTAATCTAATCTAATCCAATCTAACCTAATTTAATCTAAAATGATCACACGGATTAGAGTCAAAAGATTAAGATTTAATGTTCACCTTAAACATCAGAATGATGGAAAATCTCAGTGACCTCAGTGACTTTAATCCTGACTTTAATCATGACATGCTTGTTGCTATCAGATGGACTAGTTTAATTATTTCTCAAATTGCTGATTTCTCACACAAAGAAGATTCTAGAGCTTAAACAGACTGGTGTGAAACACAAAAAAACATCCAGTCAAATGAGAAATGACCAGACTTAATAGGCGACAGTAAGTTAAATATCCATCTATAGAGAGATGGGAAACGCTTCTAGGAACACATGGCATGTCAAACTTTAAGCTGGAAAATAATTAAAAGATAAACAAGCAAACATGAATTTGTTCATTTTAATTTAATTCATTTGTATTTATATAGCGTTTTTGACAAAGAAAAAGAAAAATAATTGAAAAGGACCACCTTCCAAAATATCCCAGAGCAACAGCGCCATCTGCTGGAACTTCTCTCTCTTTACAAGAATCTCTCTTCTCGCGAGATTTGTGGAGTTTCTGTTGCCATGACACTCTTTTGTATTTATGTATTTCTACACAGAGGTACTCGGCATCTCAATTTCTTTATATGCCGTGACGATATTATTTAAATAAAACAACATTATGGTAAGTATAAATGTACTCTGAACAAATAAAATATATCAACTAAACATCTAAAGCGTTAAAAGCATTTCATAGCTAACGCGCTAGCTTAGTTACAAACCGCTAGCTGTAGCATTTGTTGCTAAATTCTATAGTTAAGGTTTATTTATTGAATTAACGTTAAACCTTTATTTATTTATTTACGTTTTTATTTATTTACAAAAAAAATACATATATGTATTTCAGCCTCCGAAAAAGAAAAGCACAAAATCTGTGAAGGGAAAGACTAGTACTGTAGTCGATGGGCTTTCTACAGAGGACATGTCGAAGGAGCAGGTAAAGTTTATTAAATCTACACATTTTCTTAAATTAATTGCTTTTAAGTCTATAGATGAATACAATAACACTGGTTCACTAGGTTACAGACTTAGGACACCATCAATATAAAACATACACATAACAAACAAGGGAAAAAAATTTGCTAGTTTAAGTGTTTCAGTTCTGTTACCACCCTGACATTCATTAGTGTCTTTTATAATACAGAAATATGCTTTACTCTTTAAAGGACTTTCTAATTTTTATACATTCATAGTTACATTTAATGTTGTGAAGCATTAATGAAAAAATGATAGCACTTGTTATCACTTGCAATATAGCAGCTTTAAAAAAATATTTTATTTTTGAATTTATTTATTTATTTATTTATTTATTTTACAATTGATTTGCTTTGTAACAAAACTTTGTATGCTGTAATTCACCGCTAATTTGGATTATCTCTCAGCTGGAGGAACACATTATCCGGCTGCGTGAGGAGCTGGACCGGGAGCGAGAAGAGCGCAATTACTTCCAGCTTGAAAGAGATAAGATACACACCTTTTGGGAGATCACCAAAAGACAATTGGATGAGAAGAAAGCTGACCTTAGAAACAGAGAAAGAGAAATGGAAGAAGCTGAAGAGAGTCATCAAACAGAAATCAGGGTATTTATAATGATCAGCGTTCTTCAGTGACTCATTATGTCTTAAAGGAAGCGTCTAAAATGATGCTTTACATGTTTTTTTTTGTTGTTTTTTTTTTTTTTAGGTGTACAAGCAGAAGGTTAAGCACTTGCTGTATGAACAACAGAACAGCATTGTGGAGCTTAAGACAGAAGGAGTGGTTGCCACCAAACTTCTGGAGAAAGAGCAGGCAGATCTTGAGAACGAGCTGAGGAGAGGCATGCGCAGCCTGAAAGTGGACCAGAAAGATCAAGAGTTCTCAACTGAGAACTACATCAAGAACCTAAAATTGGTGGGTATATGCTAAGGTTTGTGCTACGAAGCATGACTTTCCAAGTGTAACACCGGTGAAAGTTACTGATCCTGTACTGGTACACCTTCCAGGCAGAAGTCCAAGGGGTGGAGTTTGCCTTGATTCAGCTCCACCTAAAAGTCCTGGAAGTTGTAGACAGTTCAGTGTGTTTGATAGTCTGTGATGTTCTGTGTCTCGAGGTTTAAGAATTACTCTTTGTCTTATAGCAGGAGTCTCAGAGGAGGAGCCTAGTTTCTTTACTTTTTCTTAGTAAATATAATCTAGATGTCTGTACTGGACCATTGTTCATCATCACCATCACTTTAATATCCACTGGTCTGTTTCCACAGAGCCATGATAAAGAAATCACCAAGCTGAGAAGTGAATTTGAGGAGAAAGTACGAGGTATTGTATTAATAGCGTATGTTTTCGGCTCTCCATGACCCGTAACGGGAAGTGGAACATCTCAAAATAACGCATCTCAAAATACTGACGTGTCTCCACAGAAATCGAGGCTACATATGAGAAGAAGATGCAAAAACAACGAGAGCAGCAAGACCTGAGGCGCAAGACTGAGATCCATGAGATCGAACAACGGAAGAACATCCATGTTAACACACTGATAAAGAACCACGAGAAAGCCTTTAGTGATATTAAGAACTATTACAGTGACATCACTCTCGGGAGCTTCAACCAAATCAGCTCGCTTAAGGTCAGCTTATAAATATAAAAAAAAAAATCATGAATCTATCTATCTATCTATCTATCTATCTATCTATCTATCTATCTATCTATCTATCTAACATCGCTACTAAACAGTCATACAACTAAAGTACACTTCCAACTTGATTGTTTTTTTTTGCGGCTTTAAACAGCAGGTTTTGTTTTTATGTCTTAAACTCCACACCGAATTGGATCTGTGTTTGACTTCAGCTTGATTCTGAACCCTGTGTGTCATGCAGGAGCAAGTAGCAGACATGAAGAAGAAGGAGGAGCGGTTGGAGAAGGAGATGGCTGAAGTTCAGCAGCAGAACAAGCGTTTGACTGAGCCGTTGCAGAAAGCCACACAGGAAGTGTCCGAGCTCCAGAAACAGCTCGCCAACTATACGAAGGACAAAGCCTTACTGGCGGTACCTGGAATTGCATCATTTTATCGCTGTTATGTTATCATTCTGTTACTGCATAAAACATTCGCAAGCTTTGCACAGCAACAGTTAACACACATTAGATTAGACATGTAACAACTGCGAAACAAGTTAATGTATTAAAACCAGTGTGTTCGTATTAATAAACCCTTTATTAGTTGGGACTGCTTTCAGAGCTGCTGTAAGAGAAAAATAATCAACACCTTTTGAACAATCAGAATCAAGAATTAAATAGCATTGTGGTCTAAAAGTTATGGAGATATCATGATATTTTGTGTGTGTTTGGGAGCGTTACATTGCACACAACCACATTTTCTAAGCAATTCTGTTTCATTTCTTTGTCAGAGAGTGAAAGCACGTCTCAAAGTTGCAGATAAGGAGCTGAAGGACCTGAAATGGGAGCATGAAGTGTTGGAGCAGAGATTCAGTAAGGTGAAAGAGAGAGAGAGAAAATGAGAGAGAGCAAAATTAGAGACCAAATTAATTTTTTTTTTATTAAGGGATAAATTCTCCTCAAAAATCTCCTCTGTCTCATTTCTTGGTGTTCAGGTGCAGCAGGAGCGTGATGAACTTTATCAGAAGTTCACCAAGGCCATCTTAGAGGTGCAGCAGAAAAGCGGCTTTAAGAACCTGCTTCTGGAGAGGAAACTGGAAGCTCTTACAGACACCCTGGAGAAGAAAGAGGCACAGCTTAATGAGGTCCTTGCTGCCTCTAATTTAGAGCCCAGTGCACTGAATGTGGTGACTCGCAAGCTGGAGGTATCGGGTTGTCCTTTGTCATTTTTTTTATCATATTCTTATTACCTTGTGATAAAAATCCATTGTTCAATAGTTTCTTTAGTCAGGCTGTTGATGGATGTTGGATTTTAGCTTCACGTCTAATCTGGATCTCTGCTCCGTGTAATTTTGACCAATATTTTTGTGTGGGATATCAAACTAAAATCTAGAGTCTTTCCTTTTATTATTAGGTTTCTGATCCAGTTTTGCATTTATTTCTAGGAAGTGTTGGACTCGAAAAACGTAGCTATTAAGGACCTGCAGTATGAACTGGCTCGTATGTGTAAGGTAGGTAGGTCCATCAGCATCAGCATTCCTATATGTTGAAATTCGTCCTGATATTAAAAAATAGTAATTTAATTTAAGGTACATTATTGAATCTAAAGAATCGCTTATGTCCCTTACACCTTGACAGTAGTACCCCAGTACCAATAGCTTGTATGTATTTTAGCTACTACAGTATTTGATTAGAACTGAAAAACAGATGGAAAAGCCACACCCACAGGCAGCTAAAACACGCCTACCTGAGACAAACTGTCATTGATTTGTTTGTGTGCTTGCAAATATGATTGGCAGGATTTTAAGCAATTTTTTAAAGGTCTCTTGTTTTTCCCCCAGGCGCATAATGACCTGCTGAGGACCTATGAAGCTAAACTGAAGGCTTTCGGCGTCCCTGCAGACGAACTGGGCTTTAAACCACTGGAGAGCAGCTTATTAAAGCAAACCCTTGGTCAGGGACCAGCTGGCTTGGTGTCTGCACCGCTTTAATCTGCAAATCAGCTCCAATAAATATATTTCAAAAAATAAATACTTTACTGTCCTAGCATCTACTTACATACCACTTTATTAGGAACACCACCCAAAGCCATTACTCCACCACACAGGACAGTGCATGTCTATGGATTCATACTGATAGTTTCTTTGCAGAAAAACATCCTTGAGTCACTGCAGTACTGACCGAAGTTCAACGATGACCATGCATGTAAATAAGGATAATGGACTATTTAAACTTCTCTAGGTTTTATTATAATAACAGTAACTCAAGCAGGATTAGCATGGGGGCAATTCTCTGGTATTTAAGACATCAAATTTGGTTTGTAGTAGAGTTTTTTTATTCCAGAAAACAGATGCTTTTATTTTTACATTGGAGTATAATAATTATTGATTAGTTTATTGTTGTATTTCGAGGTTTAACGCTAACTGTTCGTCCTGTGCTTAGCCTGGTGTTTGGCGCCACCTGGTGGACAAAATAAGACACTTTAAACGTCTAACTTCCAATTACAGCTTCTACAGAATATTACAGGTTACTCTGTAATAATTCATAAATAACTTTTTATTTTTTAACAGTATTGGAGGTATTTTTGTAACATTCTTCTTTATTTTCTTTCCTGCGGGGTATCTTGTATTTTAATTATTTAAAGTAAAGTTTCTGTGTTTTTAAAAAAAGCATTTTTACACACACACACACACACACACACACACACACACACACACACACACAAACACACACTAAATAAATTGAACCGCTAGAAAACGTTGTGGTATTTGCTTACAATGCTTTATTGTAGTACTATTTGAAAAAGAAAAATTGTATTTTTATGTTTTTATTATTGTTTTTTTTTTTTTTTAGGATGGATGAAAAGGAATCTATTCAGTCTCAATTTTCTAATGGCTCAGAAAAAAAAAAGATCTTAAAGCCATTTAATCTCAGAATTATACAGAATGATAAACGAAATCGCATTTGTCCTTTTTAGGACACCGTAGCGCGCTTTATGTTGACATGCAGCAGCTGCTTGTGTCAGTGCGGTTATAAACCAGTGACATGCTGCATTTAGGAGTGTTTTGTTTTTACTGTCATCGTCATTTATAGTGCCTTAAAGTTTCTAAACCATGGAACCTGCTGTAGTTGTTCCTAAAGGTATGCAGAAGAGATGTTATTAATCTGGTCCCCATGTCTTACTGGGGTGTTTTAACAGCTGTCTTCTCTGTTAGAGGCGAATAAATGGGACATTCGTCTGAAAGTGTGGGATTACATCGAGACCAAAGACCTGGCCACTTTCCCCAGACCTGTACACCACAGGATCCCAAACTTCAAGGTCATGACGCACATTGATGTTGTTTGGTTTGTTAAATTGTTCTGTCAGGAATCAGAGGTTCTGATTTGTCTGAAGTCTACTTTGTCTTGGAACAAACGTTAAAATTAAAGTTGGGTATAAGTTTATTCTCCTATTATAACACACCCAGAGGTGTTTTATTTCTTTTATACCACAATAATTTGCAGACTAATTCATACTTTTTATCCACTTTGTATCTGCAACGTAAGTTTATTTGCTGTGTTTATTTATGTAAATAATAGTAATTGAATTGCTTTTGGATTCACAGTGTGTGTGTGTGTGTGTATATGTGTGTGGGTGTGTGTGTATGTATGTATGTGTTTGTGTGTTTGAATGTGTATGTGTGTGTGTATGTGTGTGAATGTGTATGTGTGTGTATGTATGTGTGTGTTTGTGTGTGAATGTATATGTGTGTGAGTGTGTATGTGTGTGTATGTGTGTATGTGTATGCGTGGGTGTGTGTATGTGTGTGTATGTGTCCTACACTGACAGGCCGCTTCAGTGGCCTGTGACCGGTTTTCTGTCCTGCAGGAGTTCCGGTCCAGCAGCGCTGTCAAAGTCAACCCTGATAAGCCACAGGAGAGAGCTCGCTTTCACGTCCTACATGTAAGTGGGTCATCTTTTACTTTTTTTTTGGTCTCTTCAGGGAGCTCAGGGGGCCTGTAGGAAGATGGTGGGATTTGACTTCTTCACCAAAATCAGTGAAGTCAAAGTGGATCCTGATAAACCCCTGGAAGGAGCTCGACTAGCAACTCTACAGGTGAATTTATAAAGAAAAGTCTTTTGTTTCTGTACGTTGTGTAAAGAATTAAAAGACACTGGGGTTTGTGTTTATAGAAAATCAACTAGTGACAGAGTTCCACCGAGTCACAGCCAGCACTTTGAAGTTATTGAATATATTTAATAATAACATGCGGTGCTCAAGTGCTTAGTCTTTTATACCTCAGCACTTGCTATGGACAGACTAAAATATTAGAACCAGTGCATTAATATAAAAGTCTGATTTGCAAAAACGAATCAAACCTTTTGACCAATCAGAACTGAGGATTTAGCATTCCTGCGGTATAAATAATGAGCTCACACACTTCCTGACATGCATTGTAGAAAGTCTTGCATATTCGTCATTTACGTTTTATTTCATCTCGCATGAACTTTTAACGATTGTGATCTGTTTTTAGGAAAAAATCATCTCTGTATTTTGATTCCAGGCTGGAAAAACACTGCTGGTCCCGACACCTCGGCTACGGACAGGACTGTTTAACAGAATCGTTCCTCCACATAGAGCCACCATGGAGGACCTGCGAGTGTGCTCGACATCTCGGGTGACACACACACACACACACACACACACACACACACACACGTGCTGCATGGATGTCTCCTTTCACTCTATAATTTTGATAGACATTCTTTGTGTTTTTATTTTAGGGTGTTAAGGAGTTCAGTGTTCCTGTGGGTTTGGACTCGAGAGTTAACGTGGACCTGGTAGTTGTCGGTTCTGTCGCTGTATCAGAGAAAGGTAAACCGCTAGAGACTTAATTACAGATATATAGATAGATAGAACTTAATTGTCATTGCATAGTACAGGTACATAGCAACAAATTGCTGTTTAACATCTACCAGAACTTCAAATAGTAGAAAAAATGTGCAAAGGAACAAGTGCAGATTAATGTCAGTATATGTTCAGTAAATAAAGTTATAGCGGTAAGATCGTATGTGCATAATTATAGTATGTGAAAAATAGGAATAGTGGTTGCCAGTTGTATAAAGTACAATATGTCTAAAAAAATATAGAATTATATGTATTCTGCAAATGTGCGCATTATGTACATTATATGTAAAAGTTTACAGTGTACAGATAATACACATAAACAAATGTTAAGTAGGGTAAGTAATGAATGTACAGTTATATACAATTATAACTGTTAGAAAAATATGTAACAGGATGTTGAGGGTGGAGCAGAACTGCAGGTGATAATTAGTGAGACCTCAGGGTGCTAGCGGTGTAGTGTAGAGGTTAGTTAGTTTATGGTAGAGGGGAAAAAACTGGCTCTGAACCTGCTGGTTCTGGTGTGGATGGTCCAGTATCTCGTCCTGGATGGAAGGAGGTTGAATTATCTCGTTTATTTCCTACTTTTATTTATTTTCTCTTTTCAGGTTACAGAATTGGGAAAGGTGAAGGATTTGCTGACATGGAATATGCCATGATGGTCTCGATGGGAGCAGTGAACGAATCCACGGTGGTTGTGACTGTTGTTCATGACTGCCAGGTCAGAACCCTTTAAATACGCTTTAATATCAGAGCACTGTCAAATTCTCCATTCTGATTGGTCTGGAGGAATTGATTAATGTTCTATTACAGCAGCTCTGTTAGTAGGTCACAGGTTTATATTAATAGTGCACTCAATTTAATACAGTTTCTATGGTAACAACTTGTACGGCAGAATGTGTTTGTTTACCTTTTATGGAAGGAGTCTCCAGTCTCTGGGATTTGTAAAGCTGTAACTTAAAGTCTTTTTACAAAGAGGAGGAGTTTTGTCCTGGTCACATGACACAAGTTTTGGTCTAATTGTGAAAGTTTGTGTATCTCTAAGCAAAAATGTTCTACAAACATCCTAATTTATTACAAGAACTTTATGTATCTCTGTTCCAGTCTTTGTCATATATAAACAGGCAAAACCACTCAATTTGTATTATTAATGTACATTAAATTCATCTTACTAAAGTGTCACATGGGATTAACAGGTTGTGGATATTCCAGAGGGACTGACAGAAAGTCACGATCTCACCGTGGACTACATCCTCACACCGAGCAGGATCATCAAGACTGAGAGTAGGATCCCCAAACCACAGGGCATCATTTGGTCAAAGGTAAATCAGAACACACAGACCGCTAGTACAGTTTTATTACTATTGATTTAGTAGGTGCAAAAGTTTGTATCCCCAGAGGACAAAATAATGAAGGCGGAAATGTGATTTATAGCAAGTAGACACTTGGGGCCTGATGTGCAAAACTGTTATAGGTTTTAGCACAAAATGGGCTTGTGTTATTGAAAATGCAGCTCATCGCATATTATATTTGAATGAATAAACTCTAGGAAATTCGCAATGTCCAGTTTAATAATTTAATAGCTATAAATTATGACCTAAAAATTTTAATGAAATGATATACATACAATATTTTACTGTTATTTATTTGAGTTTTTCTGACAAAACTTTTAATTCATTACATATATATATATATATATATATATATATATATATATATATATATATATATATATATATATATATATATATATATATATAAAATTAATTTGTAAATCTACGAACAAAAGCAAAAAATAATTTATTTATTGATCTATATATACTTTTGTTTTGCTAATCTGGCAACCCTAAACACAACACACATACAGCACTTCCCAAACACGGACATCATATTCAGTCAAATTTAACAAAGAAATTATTGATAATATAAACATTATTTTTCATACTGTGCATTTTCTCAGTATCTGCATTCGACCTCAAGAAGAATGGACTACATTTTATTTACACACGCTTAGAGAAAGTAAATTATTTCGTACCGTTTGAACAAAGCAGTTCTGGGTATCAGCGGTCCATTAAAATCCCTTCACGTTGTCTGATTAATTATTCTGATACATTCATCTGTACTTAGTAAGAATCTCTTTGTTACTAAAAGTCTGTTTTTTTTATAATATTTAAATTGTTTAAACAAATTCTACTTCTTTTACCCCCGAAAAAAAAATAAAATAAAATAAATTAGGGTGTGCAAACTTATGCACTGCATATACGCCCAAGAAGTAACACGCCATCTCCATAACAATCCCTCTAACCTATTGTTTTCACAACAAACACATGCTGCAATCTTCGCTTGTTTTATTTTCCGTTTCCGCGGTAACCAAGTCAAACATTTTTATGTACGTCCTAAAAAGGCAAGTTTGCTTATGTTGCGTGAATTAGCGACCGTGTTTGTTATCCGTAGTGGCTCTGAGTCACTTTAGTCAACCAAAATCCAGAGCTCTGTGAAGGCCAAGTCTGATGTTCAGAAGATTTGTGGTTCTGGCATCCATGACTTTTCATTTTACATGGAAACAGAGTGGTCTGGGGTCAATATGATACGAATATTTGTGTTATAGAAATAGCCATTTTGTGCCTGGTGAAAGAAAAAGCCTTGTCTTAGTGAAAAAGCTACATACAGCTGTGGTTCATTTCCTAAAACATATTTTTTCTATTGTTGCCTGATTTAGTAAAACCATTTAAATGCTACACTGAATTTATTTTTAATCAAATATGGAAACGTTTTTTCATACACGCTAATATTCCTGTCAGATCTGTTCGATTTTATTTTGGATTCACGCAATGTTAAGTGGTTTTAAAAGAAAACCACTGCTATAATTCATTGAATTAATTACATGTTAATAAGTTGGCTGTATAATATTAATGCCAAAAGCCCTTTTTTTTGTTGTAATATGGTTTGCTTGAGCTTCTTACATTTTCAACAACATGTAATTCATTCATTCATTCACTCATCTTCTACCGCTTATCCGAACTACCTCGGGTCACGGTGAGCCTGTGCCTATCTCAGGCGTCATCGGGCATCAAGGCAGGATACACCCTGGACGGAGTGCCAACCCATCGCAGGGCACACACACACACTCTCATTCACTCACACAATCACACACTACGGACAGTTTTCCAGAGATGCCAATCAACCTACCATGCATGTCTTTGGACCGGAGGAGGAAACCGGAGTACCCGGAGGAAACCCCCGAGGCACGGGGAGAACATGCAAACTCCACACACACAAGGCGGAGGCGGGAATCGAACCCCCAACCCTGGAGGTGTGAGGCGAACGTGCTAACCACTAAGCCACCGTGCCCCCACATGTAATTGTAAAAAAAAAAAAAAAAAAAAAAAAAAAAAAAATTACTTAATGTAGTCTTGAATAAACTGTGAGTGTTCGCACTTATTGTGTCTTAACACCTGAGACACTCTAAACAAAAGGTTTCTTGACTGGTTCTTAATGAATTAATAAGCCTACAAAATGGTTTTCATCCTTTTGTCAATGAAAACGAATGAAGTTATTTAATCAACGTAATCTAGACTAAAATAATAAGTATATGACTTAAATATGACTAGTATTTGTTCATTTTAATGTTTAAACCTAAAATGAAATTTAAAAGTTTTAATTCTGTGAGTCAAATAGGTATTAAAAAGGCACAAAAATGCACAAACAAACACAGCCTCTATAGATTTCTCTCAAAAGGTACAAACAAACTATTATTTTTTATGTCTACAGCTAGATGCGGAGATGCTGGAGAAAATTCCCATCTTGAAAAAACTGCGTGCCTTTGAACAGAAGGCTGGAAAGGACGTAACTCTGAAAGTCTCCTCTGCAGAAAGTGTGAAGATAAAACAGGAGTATGAACCCAAACACGAGCCCAATCCCAGTCCTGCTTCAGAACCCGACCCGAGGCAAGACGGTAGACTTCCGGGTTCTGGCTCAGGTGAAGAACCTCGTGAACGTCCTCAGGCTCCTGTAAACACGCTGTATTTAGGTGGCCTCCCAGCTGGACTGCGGGTGAGCGAGTTAAAGGGTTTCCTTAGAGAGCGAGATGTTCTACCTGTTAGACTCACCTGGCAGGGGGCACAGCGCAGGGCGTTCCTCCAGTACGCTGATGAACGAGCCACGGATCAGGCTCTGGATGCCCTGCAGGGGCTCTGTGTTAACGACCACGTGCTGCACATAGAAAGAGCCAAACACCAAAAGAGCTTCCGTAGACCTGGTGCTTCCAAAGACTTAGCAAGAACGAACCAGGAGGAAAATCTACAGCATTCACTACAACCAGCAACAACAGGGTCCCAGAGGAGAGGAGATGCTGGAGGAAAAACCCGGAAAATGTTACAGAGGTGTGAGATTTCAGGGGAAGAAGTTAGACATCAAACGTGATCTGATCATGAGCCGACAATAATAATTGTTTCTGGAAAATAAAATTCAGAAAATCTTTTGAATATGTTTATTAAAGATGAGCTTTGTTATTATTTTCAAAACATTGTAGACCTGTAAAAATCATCACATTTCAATCAAGAAAGTAATAAAACACAGAGAATAGAAATGTTGGATGACATGAAAGTTTTTTTTTTTTTTTTTTTTTTAATTATTTAACATTTTTTATTGATTAAAGATCGAGACTTGCTATTTATCCGTTCACAGTCATAATCAAAGATGTGGAAGTCTGAGATATCAAGTTAGTCCTTGTTATTATTTAAGTTGTAATGGCTAGAAAGTTCCAGATTTAACTCCGTGTTTAAAAAATAACCCGCCGACACTGGAGACTCCTTCACCGGTAAATGAACATTTTCTTACAGAAATCGTCACCATAGCAACGTGTCTGCCATACAAGTCCCTGTAAATGAGTTGTTACTATAGAAAACAACAACAATGAGTGCATAATTATAAATCTGTGATTTGTCCTGCAATCAGATGCAACTGTTACAGAAAACTAATCCACACCTCCAGACCACTTTGATATTAATGCTATAATTCAGAAAAGTGGGACACAGAAGAAGACGACCTGATCAGGCCTTTTACTGTTTATTTTTTATAAGGCAGCTCACAAGGCATATGTTGTTTCAACATAAAGTGGTATTAAGGTTGGTATTAATATCAGGTTTATCTGCGGTATGGTGACCTCACAGCTACAGGGTCTAGAGTTCTATCCTGAGCACAAAATGCTCTCTGAGTGGAGTTTCGCATGTTCGGTTCAGTCCTGATGGGTTTCCTCTGGGTTCTCTGCTTTAAACCCCTACCATAAACATGCCAGTTTAACCAGGTAGGCCAATTTGCCTAGATGTGTAATGTGCTATAGACAGACATCCTGTGCTGTTTGTATTCCCGCATCACTCATGGTGTTCCCAGGATAGTCCCTGGATCTGGTGGAGTCTATCCCAGGAATAACGTTTGAAGTGGGACACTTCATACACTCTGGATGTGACACACGACGAAGGAATGGTTTTCTTATCACGAGAGACGTTGCTGACGTTGACATCGCCAGTCCGAGCTCTTTCTGCCTCTACGTGCTTCCAAAAAGAAAAAAAAAACAAGAAAAAAAACCTCCACCAAGTTATGTACTGATAGAAATTCCAAAGCTGTTCCACTTGAATCCGTCCTGATCCCTTTCTCCAGGCGGTTTTACCCAAGGCTGCTGTTTTAAGAAGTTTTGAGGCCTGCTTTAGTTGTGCGGTTCTGCGATCCTCTCTCAGGCCTTGCCATGTTGTATGGTTCATGCCACACTGAAACATGAGCTTCTTCCGGATACATTCTTCATTTCTGCTGGCAGAGCTTTTTGTTAATGATGTGAAAATCCTCCATTTTTTTCTTTCAGTGACTCTTGATTGAATTAGAAACATCGATTTTCAAAGAATGGAACGTTTCAGCCAAGATGAGGCGTTTTTTATGTTTTCATTTTGACCTTTTCCGATACGTTTTCATGCTTCACTTGCTGTTAGGGAAAATACCCCAGTACAGTAAATTATGTACCTTTAGAAGTGAAACTGGATCGTTATAGAATTTAGCCAAAATTGATATTTATAAAAAATTGTTGTATAAATAACAGTCCAGTTGTATTAAGTCAAGAAAAATTCATTTGGTGTTGGATGTTATGTCTTTGGTTTTGCACTAGTTTATTAAAAACAAATATGGAGGACAAGTAAAAGAAGCTCATAGCCAGTCTTTCAACATAATGTTTACAATTTTCATGGCTATTCCTTATTTACATTAGACTTGTAGCTCTAGTTCAAAACCTCATCCAAACTCCCCAAACATGATGTTTTTAATTCACAGAAATTCACAGAAAAAAATACTATAGAAGTGTAAATTATATACTGCAGATGTAATTTCCACTATATATATATTGTTGTAAGCAACACCACTGATAAAAGGGACATAATATGTTCACACACCAAGATGGCAAATTTTTGTGAAAATGCCGGAACTTTCTTACACTCTCAGTGTGAAAATACACCATATACAAACGTATAAAAAGTGAAAACCAATAAGCGATAATTTTAAATAAGTTGCATAAGTATGGACACGGGGGGCATGGTGGCTTAGTGGTTAGCACGTTCACCTCACACCTCCAGGGTTGGGGGTTCGATTCCCGCCGCCGCCTTGTGTGTGTGGAGTTTGCATGTTCTCCCCGTGCCTCGGGGGTTTCTCCGGGTACTCCGGTTTCCTCCCCCGGTCCAAAGACATGCATGGTAGGTTGATTGGCATCTCTGGAAAATTGTCCGTAGTGTGTGATTGCGTGAGTGAATGAGTGTGTGTGTGTGTGCCCTGCGATGGGTTGGCACTCCGTCCAGGGTGTATCCTGCCTTGATGCCCTATGACGCCTGAGATAGGCACAGGCTCCCCGTGACCCGAGGTAGTTCAGATAAGCGGTAGAAAATGAATGAATGAAAGTATGGACACCCTTTTAAATTTTTGATGTGGCTGTGTTCAGAATTAACCAATCACATGCAGTGTCCTGCTCAAAAGTAATCATCATGCAATATTCTGATTAATACCCAAATTATGATTAGCAGTTTCTGTCGGATTGTCTTCACATCCTCTTCCTTGGTTTCATGCATGGAAGCTCAGTTGCTGAAAGGTATCGACCACCAGAGGGGTCTAAAAGAATTTCATTAACATTCAATGAACCACGAAACATCATAAAAGCCATAATCATCAACATACCATGAAGATGGAAAACCAGAGCGACATCACCATGAACAGGACGTCCCTCCGTAAGGTATAAATAAAGAACACAAAACCTTAGCAGGGAGGCCAACATTAAAGAAGCTGCTGATTAGTACAGTTTGATCTGATTACTGATCTGATTAGTGTCTCTGCATGTCATATCATGTGAGATCTTCCGTATAGACGGCTGGATGGAAGCTCTTACTCTTACTCTCTTACTGAATGGAGACCAGTTCCAAAAGGTTTAATAATTTCAAATTTTATTTTTTGTTTGGTGCAAGAAAAGCATATCACCAGAAGAACATCATACCCAAGATGCAGCATGGTGATGGTAGCATCATTCTTCAGAGATGCTTTCTTCAGCCAAAAGAAATGAAGGTGAATCATGTTGTAATCATGCATATCTTCAAATTCCACACTATTTTAGTACAAATCCTTTAGGCGCCTGCTAGTGAGATAAATATATAAAAAGGAATTTAATCTTTCAGCAAAACCAATGACTTAAAGCATACATCCAAATCAATAAAAAAGCAGTTTCTGTGTTCTTGAATGACCCCGAGTTTGGATCTGACTCCAAATAAAATTAGGTGGGGACACAAATTGAAGCAGGCTGTGGACAGGAGATGGTCTTATAATTTTAATGCTAGAATATTTTTGCAAGAAAGTGTGGGGAAATATTACCAAGTCAACATTCACCTGGCTGACTTGCTCTGCCCCAAAAAAGTTCTTTTTTGAATGTTTATGATTGTTTTTCACTTAATTTTTTATACGTTGGATTTTCAAAGTGAGGGTGGAAAAAGTTTATTTTTTTACAGTCAGACTTTTGTATCCATTGTACATAGACTGTCTTTCTTTTCTGAAACCAAAAGACAACAGAATCGCTGCCTCTGCTGTGGTAATGAATCAAACCACAGGATTAGTTTTAAACAAGGAGTAACTTCATACTTTACAGGTGCTGCTTTGTGATTTCGGTTTTGACTCTGTTTTATTTCTTTCACCTCTGATTCCAGAACATTCCAGCCGAACATACTTGCTGTCTTGCAGTAGTGGTCTGAGAGTTTTAATGCTTTCAGGGTCAACTTTTTACAAGCAGATGTTGTCTATGATGATTTTATCTCGGTAAAGTACAGTAGCCTGCTGTCTATTATACTTCTGTATTATCTTTTAGGAATAAGAGCACATTATTTAGATTTCTGAAATAAAACATTAATATTTAACATTCTGTAACAATTTCTAGGTACATATTTAAATGTAAGCAAATGTGTGGTATTGTCCATGTTCAAAACTAAATTTACCTTATGTTTAATCTCTTCTATTGAACCTTGTGATCAGAAAACATATTTGTACTTTTAAAATTTTAAGTTGTTGTCAGAAATTTCATTGGTTCAAGAGTTCAAGAAAAAAGCATTTTCAGACATTTTACACACACACACACACACACACACACACACACACACACACACACACACACACACACACACACACAAAATGCTTATTTTGTGTTAAATAATATCTTTTTTTCATACCATAAAATAAATATGCAAGTATTTAATTAAGTCTATAATCATCACGAGAAATAAACACCGTTTACATTTTGGATTTACTGTTCCAATGAATCGATTCAATAAGATTCATAAAGCGCTCCATTGCATTTCATGGTATTGAGTGAATCACACAGGAATTTAATTCGCTTCAGCTCTGTTTAACATCATAAGCAGATTAATGTGTGGTCCAGAGGCAAGAAGGCAACATGCCCCAGCTGCCCTGGTGAACATTAACCTATACGGGTGTTATTCTGTCAGTTTCACTCAGTAAAATAGTCTTGACAAATGACAAAGATAACGCAGGGAGATGATACAAGGAGCTGGAACGCTTGTTTTTTACTTTCTGTCTCCCAGCTGAACTCCAGGCCCATG
Source organism: Tachysurus vachellii (assembly GCF_030014155.1). Classification (NCBI taxonomy): domain Eukaryota; kingdom Metazoa; phylum Chordata; class Actinopteri; order Siluriformes; family Bagridae; genus Tachysurus; species Tachysurus vachellii. Next base: position 2,740,498 of record NC_083468.1, on the reverse strand, counting down.
TGGACCATGCAGTGTATTTCCTTTCGTCTATCACTAAGCTCCAATGTACCTCATGAGCCCAAAATGACTTTTATTCGCTTATAGTGCAAGGCGATGGATTGTAACAGCTGCTGTGGGATGAAAACGGGGAAATGTCTGCTACTTCTGCTGTTTCGAGATTTATTATGTCCATAAGTCACAGTCCATTAAACCATATAAACATGGATTATCGATTTTGGTTGTCGACGCTAAATAAAGATATATTTAACCCTGATTATCCATGTTAGATGAATTGCCTAATAATCCAACCTCGTAGTATCTTCTGTTTTATTTAAAAATTTGCAGTAGATTTTTGCTGATGTCTGATCGGAAACACTACTAAACATCTGATTTAAATTAATCTTCTTCTCCTCATTATTGGGCATGAACTTTTGAGCTTTAACATCATATATGATGCCTAAATTGCTGCTATATTCCTAAATTTATACAAATGTATTAAACGTTAAAATGTGTTCATTTTTTTCAATTCATGTGGGGGAAAAAAATCATATTAATTCTAACAAGAATTTATGTATTTATTAGTATTAATATTATTAAAATTATTATTATATTATTATATTTTATATGTATTCATTTCCTCACGGGGACTGTTGAAGTGCATAACAATTGAAAGTTATTTTTAATTAAATGTTCAACATGTAGCCATTAGGTGGTGCAAAAACTCTAAAAAAAAAAAAAATCAAACTCTAAATAAAAAAATTCGGCGCTTGATTTTGTGCAGTTTTTCTGTCTAAATTCGAAGTAATAATTTGACCAGATCAGTTAAGTAAAAACATAATGCAGCCCTTTGGATGTGGGCTGCTTGTCAAAATTCCCAGAACGGTGCTCTTAAAAAAAAAAAAAAAAAAAAAGAGATTTTAAAGGATTAGGAATAAAAGGAAACGATTCAGTGCAGCGTCTAGATCTGAACTGGTAAAAGATCTGCATATTACTTTAGACATATCCGACACGTTGTATACTGGTTTAAATAAAGCAATAGCTAGATAAAAATAAATAAATCCTGGTGCTATCATTTGCACCACATGCAGCTAAAGACGTGCAGGCTAAAAAAAGGTAAATATAATAAGAGTGCCAACTTGCATTGCGTTACATTATTATTATGGCCGACATTTTTATCCGAAAGAAAGAAAAGACAGATTGCTGTTTTCAGTTTAATGAATTGTGAGCCAAGTAGAGGCTCTGTAAAAATAGAAGCTGTACACATGTGGCACACACTCGTTTTCTCTCTTTGCCTTTGCATTTTGGATTTCTGTCTGGTTTATATATAAAGCTTATAAGCTTACAAAGGTTATTGTCCAACAAACAGAGTAAAAGCTAAACACACATTTAACATAATTAATTAACCAACTAATTAATTGTTTAATTAATTTATTATTGAATAGTTATTTTATATATTTATAGAAAATAGTTATTTGAATACTAATTACAATAATGACATTTGTAATCTTGTCGTTCTGTACGGATTTAGACACAGTTTCGTAGAAAAGTTAAAGATGATTTTACAAACTTTGTTTAACAATTCATTTGAAATACCGTTTTAATTAAAAAAATATATATCCTGTCCGTAATATGTTTTTTCTTTATTAATCCACGAAAGCAATCCCCCTTCTGAATCACATTAAAAAAAGAAATCTATTCATCTTGGTAAACCTGCAAATTTGATGCGTATATATTTTTTTTGAACAGTTTAATTCCAACTGCATGCCATTATTGTTTTTATACAATTTTATACATGTCGTGCGTAGATGACCTAATGTCTAAAGACACGAAAATAGAAAGTAAAAGATGCCTACTAAAAAGATATTACCTACATCATATACATTTTTACAGTGCTGGAAAATGACTCGTGTCCATACGGATATACAAAAAATTAAAAATAAAAATAAAACACCAAACAAACAAAACAGTGCTTACATTAAACCTTCATTTTCTGTTTACACTGAATAAGACAGCGTCTGGGCAAATATTGCCGATAAAGCGTTCAATACCATGGCTATAATTATACAATCCAGATATAAACAGAATAAATAAAATTTCGCTTTAAGGTTTAAAAGTGCCTTCGTTTTCCTTCCATGTGATAACCTAATTAACTTTTTTTTTTTTACACTTGCACTGATTAGACAGAATTCAAATTTACTATGATCAGATATCGAACAGCTTGTCCTGAATGAAAATATTTATATAGGCCTATATATAAAAGAAAATCGTAATACAGTTAGTTTTCACTGAAAAACAAAATTCAATCCTGGAATTTTCCCGGAATGACAACACGGACAGTCACTCACACACTCAAGTGGTATCCATCCGCCAGCAGAGTTAGTACCAAGCGGGTTTTTATTTTCTTTCTTGCTTGCTTTCTTTCTTGTTTTGGCGTTGAGATGCACATTAGTTCAAAATTTGCGCAGTCTTGTGTAGAAATAGCTTGAATACATTTGGCACATATCACCTTAAAGGCTGGTGGAAGCACCCGAGACGGTTAAGGTACCCGACTTTTCTCCTGTTCATGCTTTTGTACCGAGTTTGCATCATTTCGTCTTTTTATATGGATGAAGCCTGTAACTTGGAGCGCCGTTGTCTTTTTTCCCTTTCTTTTCCAGCGAACCCGCTCCTTTCAGGCCCGGGTGTTGTTTTATACTTTTTCCCCCACCGCAGAGGCTAAGTGGCTTCTTCATCAGTGTTGAATCAGTCTTTAATTAATTACCAGTGCTGTCACATCACGCAAGGCTTGATGTCCTGATAGGCGACTTGTTGGTGATGATAATAAGAGCCGCTTCCAGGTGAATGCATAGTTGAAGATGTCATGGCGTTGAAAGAGAAGACGAACTCCTTCCGGTCGCACATGCTGGGAGATTGGGAATGGTACCTGGGAATACCTACGGAGGGAACCAAACAACAAATGGACCTCGTTAGTAAAGGGTATGATTTCTTTTTGCTCTTCTTTTCTTTTATTGTTTCTTTGTAATGTATAAAAGCAATAAATGCAGTAGGCATTCCAACATAAGTGCATTTAGTATCCAATAGTACAATAGAATCTAAAGTTTGGGTAAGTCTGAGTTCTTTTGTCTGAATCTTTTGTTTGCTTTTTAACAATTCAGGAGGAAAATGTTAGCGTTACTACTATTAATACTACTACTACTACTACTACTACTACTACTACTACTACTACTACTAAATAATAATAATAATAATAACAATAATAATAATGTCACTTATTATTACCACTATAACTGCTGTTTTATTATTATTATTATTATTATTATTATTATTATTATTATTATTATTATTATTATCATGTAGATCTGAAATACTAAGATTCTGAATCAAAATTTTGCTGCCGTCTTTAATGTGAACAGTTCAACATTTTAAAAATTGTCTTAAACACCTAAACACTTAAACATTTTGGTTTGTGCCAAATGCGATGCAACGCAAAAAGAATGTGCGAACTTTAAATTGATCCCAGTGTTGATGGTGGATGCAATTCTCAAGCCGCTGGTTTCATGTAGCATTTAATGACCCCCGTATCTATTTTGGCTAGCCTGATTACACCGCCTGCAGGGAGTAAATGTGGAAGGACTGCATGGTTGACTTCAGGGTGGGAGATCTTTCTCTTAATTGACAGCGCCGTGCTCGCACGCGATTCCCACCGGACCCGGTGCAGCGCGCCCCGCTGGGCCATAGACTGTAAATTGGCAGCGTTTTAAAGTTGAGTCCCGGAAGAGAGATGGCACTACCCTCTGACGGCCTTCATTAACTACCATCAAGAAATTACACAGAAAAGAACGTCGATATTTTAACTAATTAGAATTAGAATAAGTAAAACTCCTATGCGCAATATATTGTGTTAATCCTAGGACATAATGTCGGAATTAAATTGCTTTAACGCTACTATAAAACTGCGTTTTACAAAGAATAATCTCGAATTATTGCAGATTGTTTTAAATACTACCAAACAGTTTGTTTCGTATTAAAAATTGCTATAAAATATTATGAGAGATTTGCATCCTGGTTTATTTATTTATTTATTTATTTATTTGTCTGTTTGTTTATTAAATAAATTATTTAAACTTTACCTTGTAGGTCGGTCGTACTGTGTCCATTCTGGTGCAGATATGACTGGTCCAAAGAGTGTGTTGGTAAGCTCGGCTGTAAAGGATTTGCCCCGGGGTTGCAAGGAGACAGTGGCTGCTGTTTAATGTAAGACGCTCCATTATTAACTGAAGCAGACGGCGCGGGCGCCCACGCCGAGGTCGTGCTCGAGTAAACGGGATGCGGCTCCATGACTCCGCCGCCGGACAGCAGGGGCGAGGCTGAGTTGTCGTGATGGGGATACTCGCTCCCCGTGGATCCTGTACAGTTCCCCATGTAGGAATGTCCACTGTTGGCCGACAGATGAGACATGGAGTGTCCCGCCAGGCCCATTCCCTCCATATTGCCTGCCAAATGTCCGTTCATCATCCCAATCCCGCTCTCTAAGGATAAACTATTTGGTGGGCAAGACAGGCCTCCGCCGCTGCCCTGGAAGTTGTAAGACTCGGGTAGGTGGTTGAACCCGAGACCGTTCATCATGCTGTACATAGAAGGCTTGAGCGCCTGACATTTGCGCCGGAATCCGCGTGGTCTGCGCCGAAAAGAGCCCTCCTCGAACATGAACTCGCTGGCAGGGTCGATGGTCCAGTAATGGCCCTTCCCTGGCCGCCCGAGCCCCTTGGGCAGCTTAATGAAACACTCGTTTAAGGACAAGTTGTGGCGCACAGAGTTTTTCCAGCCCTGGTAAGAGCCGCGGAAGAACGGAAAACGACTCTGAAGGAACTGGTAGATCTCACTGAGCGTAAGACGCTTGGTCGGAGAGCTCTGGATGGCCATGACGATGAGCGCGATGTACGAATACGGAGGCTTCTCAGGACGCCTTATGCCGGCATTTGTCTTTTTGGCTTTCGTGGTGGAGGAGGCCGCGTCCATGGCCGCCGATTGAGCGTGCGCTTTCTCGGGCGCGGACATCGGGCTGCTTTGGGCAGGCGGTTGCACGGAAGGCTGCTGGACCTCGGCCGTCATCAGTTCTGTGCGCGCGACACGGCTTTGCTTTATTTATTTATTATTTAAGAAAGGAAAAACCTCCACCTGTAGCGAGGTCTCTGAAACTTATGAAATCAACGATCAACCAGAGAGTATCATGACCCACAAAAAGCGGCAAAAAATCCTGACGTTCCAAGAAAAGCAAGCGCAAACGCACCGTGAACAGTTTGTCGCGTTAGTTCGTCACCTACACTGTCCCCGAGTTGGAAAGTCCTGAAATGGCAGTGTCCACAATTAACGCAGAAAGGGAGCTTCTTATACGGCTTCGGTTCCGTCTGGTCTCGTTTGCTTTGCAGTTCGCTCTTTACTTATCTGTGGCCATCAGCGCCTAGCTAAGTTGATGACCATCATGAAGACGTCATGAAGCGCGTAAGGGACCGCCCAGTCTCCGCCCATTATCATCCCCACTCCACGGGATGGGCTCACACCAACATCTGGCATCTCTGCGTAAAGTTTTCTACTGTTAGAAAACCGCTTGTCTATTTGCATGTATATAACAATAGAATAAAATAATAAGTGCATGTAAATTTTACTGTCTTTTTTGTAATATAAAATATTTGTATACATAAATTATACATATAACATTTTTGTAGTTTAATTGTGCTTGAACAATGCCATAGATGTGCTTTGATTTATGCTTACTCATTTTATCATTTTTTTTAACAACAATGAAAAAAAGCTTTTAAAAATTTGTTCTGTATTATTTTCTGTTTAATTACATTAATGTATCATTTTGTTGCTCATTGTCAGCCTTTCTCATCACAGATTTTTTTTATATATATTCTAACCCTAGGTTTCTTTAAAAATAATATTTAATAACGCATGAACTGTGAAAAACAAACAAACAAACAAAAAATACAGTTAAAAATTCTATCCGTATTCACAAAAACACACGGTCCGAATTCTTTTTAAGACAGACAGGAACATGGGCAGGATGTTTATACTGTCAAATGTAAACATTTTCTCTGGCCTTCTTTATATAAAAAATCAAGCAAAAAGACCCACAAGAGTCGCTAATAGCCATTCCGAGGCAATGCGTCTGTTTTACGCTGCGCAAACGATCTGTGAATCTTTGTTTTTAACATAAATGTGGAGATAAAACCGTAGACAGTTCTGTCAAAAGGACGTTTTTTAAAGCTGGGACTCTGATCTGCATTGCTTTGAGAAACTTGACTATATGAAGACGCCTAATCGGTGAGTCATGGCAAGTCAGTTTCACTTGTCATCTGAATTCGGGCTGATAAAAGGTCTTTTGTTTATCCGATCTGAAAATGAACATTAATATTTAATATTCAAAACACAGTATGGCTTATCTCTATGAAACTTGGTGATGCAGATAGGTGCAGAGAAATCAAGAATATATATATATATATATATATATATATATATATATATATATATATATATATATATATAAGTTTCATTCTTGCTGTAACCAAAAATATGACGAGTGAAAAAAATCTGCACTCTTTGGTGAGCTGTGATTTGGCAAAAAAAAAATCTCATAGTTACAAAAAACCTCCCTAGCCATAAAGAAAATAAAAACAAATAAATATAATAAAAATACAAATTCTGAAATTTAAGGTTGCTGAGCACGTTATTAAATTCAATAAACTGTTTTGGCCTAGAAGCAAATCTTTTGCTACATTTCACATTGCATGGTATAAGTCTAGTGACCCGGGATTATGTAGGGTTAAATAAAAATATACAACCCCCTGTCGCCACCGACAAGCCATTAAGGCTGAAGCGAGCCTCAGGCATTCGCTGTTGTGACCGAAACCCAAGTATATCGAGTGTATATTGATAGAACCGGACTCCATGTCGTCCACGCAGGGCACATTTATCAGCACACGGACCACCCAGTGCGTGAAGCCGAGAGAGAGAGAGAGAGCGGGGGATCGCGCACCCGTGCGTTCTCGTCCCTGCTGCGTTTAATTAACGTTGATGACTTCATTTTAAGAGGAACCCCAGATTCCTGCACTGTTACTGCATGCGGTCCCCACTATACCTCCCGCCTTTATTTTCACACTGCGCTGCGTCCAGAACTAAGCACGCGCCTACCACCAAATAACACATCGAAATAACGCGCGCTATTCTAGATAAGATTACCTTAGTTACCATAGGTGGCGTGCTATGTTGACATTTATGCACACGGTCTGGGTCGTTGCCTCTGTTCCGTTTTAATCCTACATGCTGATCTTCTCTGACCTACCATCCGTGTCTTAATATCCGCCCCCTAAATTTACCTGACACACACACACACACACACACACACACACACACACACAGGTAACCTATAATTGCAGGCAATTAATTAATCAATTAAATATAAGGCCTAAATATGAATATTTATATATTTCATGTGTTTATATATATATATATATATATATATATATATATATATATATATATATATATATATATATATATATATATACTTATATATATATATATTTTTTTTTCTTACAAACCTAGTTACTCTTCTAAGATTGTAGTTTATCCGCTGTAGAAAATTTTGTGGAAAATCAGAATTTAGCAGAATCAAGCTCTAGTATTTACTGCTTAAAAATATATCATTTATAAGTAGTTTTTTACCTTTCTGTATATAGAATTATTGAAAAGGCTACATAACAGATATTCGGTGAATATAAGATATTTTTGTAACTTTAATATTTATGCATTTTTATGATTTCTCTATAGACCTAAATATTTATGTTTAAAATGGATCACAGAGACCACTAGAAATAATAATAATAATAATAATAATAATAATAATAATAATAATAATAATAATGATAATAATACAAAAATAGCGTTTCATTGCTTTGTCGGTAGGCTGTCTCTTTAACAACATCTCCAAGCGCGTTAGGTTCAGCTGCACACCCACTTCATCCACAGCGCACATTTTCCATGACGTTCTCCAGTGAAATATTTGACAGCATGTAGAGATTCACCTCATGCTCACGCTGGAGTTCCAGCTAGCTCGCATACTTAGTTTCTGAGCAACCCAAGATATGCAAGTGATTCGCGAAATTCCTTGCTCAGTGCATCCCAAACAGTTTACCCATCCATTTCTTAGACAAAAATATCTCAATGCTGAGGACCTAACCTTCGTCAGGCTTCGTCAGCTCTCCAATTTCAAGTTTTGTGTGATTTTTTTTTTTTTGGTTATGATGTCCATGTAACAAAAAAACAAAACAAAACAAAAAAACAACAACAAACAAACAACAACACAAAAGACCCACTACAGCACGAAAGTAACCTATACTGTATTTTTCGTAATTCCAAGAAAACGTGAACTGTCTATTGTCTGTGAATCTAAAACGTCTGCTTCACCTAGCTGAACTAACAATTACATGGTATTATAACAGTATGTCTAGTATTTTTTTCTGTCACTTCGTTAGTCTAATAATATCTGATTTCAATCCTGACTTGTTTATAGTGTACAAGCGCAGGACAGACACATCAGTAGAAAATCAAACATTTAGTAAGCACAAACTCTTAAAATTATGAATAAATAAAAGTCGAAAAGACCTAACAGAATAAACAGCTTTTATCAGTCAATTTTCGATTGAAGATAAAAGTGAGAAGAAAAAAAACAACAACATAAAAAAACAGATTCTTCACAGTCTATTTTTTGCTACTGGTCGTAAGCAGTCGTTGCAACCAAAAATAAAATTAAACACAATTTTGACTTTTCCCTGAAAGAATAAACAAATGAAATTGTCACATCACACATAGAAAGAAGGAGAGATCTCGATTGCGCGCTCGGAGGCCGTGAGGTTCACCAAAAGGGTGCAATGGAAATGTTTGAAAAGTCCCATGACAGACTGATCCGTCAAATAAATGTCTGCTTGCTGGGCCACAAGTTCATTCTTGTTTGACATTGTGGCCAGTGTCAAAATGCCAATGAAATTTGTCTCATACACAAAATACGTGGATATGTATTTTCATTTGCTTAGAGCCAGAAGGTGATCGTTATAACGCACTAAATATCGTCCTAAAACTCTTAAACATATACATCAAGATCATTCAAAGACTGTTTATGCGTATGTAGACTGATAAATCATGAAGCACAGTATTCTTTTGGATACTAGATTTGGAGGCTCCATTTTTTTTTTTTTTTTGCAATATCCATTTCTTTTCACACGTGATGGCGCGCAACTGGACTACAACTCATTTCAATATTTGTTTCCTTGCGTCTCTTCTTAGTCCATCACTGAGATGAAATCAGAAAGGAGCTGGGGTAGAAGGTGCCCTCCTCCTCACTTTCACTGGCGCAGTAGGTGGCCGTGTATATTTTCGTTCAAGCGGTGTTTATGTGAATGAAAGAAAAAAAAAAAGGCGGAATTGCACGCGCGCGCGACTGATTGCGCTTATTGGGCGGCTGGACTGATGTGAAGCGCTGCCCCACCCATCCGAGCAATCAACAGCTCGCCAATCACGCCCGAATGGCTTTTTAATTTTCCTTGGCAAGATCCTTAGCCATTGGACTCTCAGAGAAGTTTTTTGGCGTGCAAATACTGAAAGACAAGCTGGCGGTTTCTGAACTGTGGCCCATTTAAAGCGGGTCATCCATTTATCACAGCCTCGTGATGGGGTTTTGCCGGATGGTACAAAAAAAAAACACATCATTTTACCATGTAATGTAGCTACAATGCACGCTAATTCAGAACCACTTCGGCGGGTTGTCTCACCCGAATCTTTGAAAGTACATTCAGGAAACTTGGTTGAAAGATCCATGAACACAAATGGCTTAACGAAAAGAGTGTTGTAATAAGCGACTGAATATAATATATTGAATATAAGATACTGAATATAATAATACTATTATAAGAGACTCTCTATAATATATATATAATATGTATATAATATACTCTCTCTCTCTCTCTCTCTCTCTCTCTCTCTCTCTCTCTCTCTCTCTCACTCATTTTCTACCGCTTATCCGATGAATATAATATAATATAATATAATATAATCAAAGTCTAAAATATATTTTATATTTAAATATATTTATAAACTAACGAAATAATTTACATGTGAATTTTTTTTCACGTGCTCATTTTAACGCGGTAGCTTTTCCCCATCTTTAAAAATATTTGCAATAAATATACAAATAAATAAATAACCTATGCCACCAAATAATATAATATAATATAATATAATATAATATAATATAATATAATATAATATAATATAATATAATATAATATAATTAAATTGAACATAATACAGCTTATTTTTGTGAAGTAGGTCTTCACTACAAAAAACAGTAATTTGCAACATCAACAACAACAGACATGACACAAACTACAAAACAGACAAAAAAGCTTCAATAGATGTTAATCTAATCTAATCTAATCTAATCTAATCTAATGTTATCCATAAAAACGCTAGTTTTATTTTTTCCGCAGTAGCTTTTTCACGTCTTGGACAGTCATTTACAATAATTTCTCAAAGATCTCCCACTCTTTTTTTTCTCCCCCATAAACACGTTTGTGTTATGTTTCAGATCTGGCACAAACTAAATCTCGTTTGAGGAGTGCAGTGGAGGCTTCGGGGTGGTCTGAAGTGGGTGACATGGCCATTGATCATGTGGATGTTGCGCGAAAACATACATGCAGACTGAAGTGCAGAGATGACCCAGAGTCCCCTGACTCTCAAAAAATGCTCATTTTACCGCCCAAGAGTTTTTTTTTAGAAAAAAATTAATTATTAGACTTTGCTTTGCTTGTTCCAAACATCTGATTATGTCGCAACAAATCACTGACCTACTACACTGAACAATAATGAACTAGATTTCATTCACTGAAATAGTTGGTTTGAACAACAAATGATTCGATCTTACATTGTATATTACTCTGATTTTTATTTTTATTAGAGTGAACAAAAATGAATTATTCTCAGAATTTACTGCTTTATTTAATAATTCACATAAGTCGGGTTGCGTTTGACCTCAGACAGAGCAAATAAACTAAAACAAGGTGGATTATTTTAAAAATGATTTTTATTTTTTAGTTATAAATCATCAACTACAATTCATAATTAGTAAGAAATATCAATATTTCATTTATTATTATAAGAAGGCCATAGTCGGTAATGCTTACTCAATAGAGTTTCACATTCATTATAATATTTTGCATTTATTTGCAGTTTTTTTTAATTTTAGATCTCTGTTATCAATTTGAATAAATTCTATTATTATTATTATTATTATTATTATTATTATTATATTTTTATAATTTTATAAAAATTTATTTTTATATATTATATATTTTTTTCTCTGTAAGAAACCTTATGCCTTTATGCCTTTATTCTTTGGTATTAATGCTAGATTTGGGATTTTTCAGTGTTTTCTTATCTTAAGTCGTAAAATCTTGACCAGTTGGTTTTAGGCATTAATTTAGAAAACATAAAATATGTTTGTTCTTGGTTTTGTATGCTACATTTTTATGATCTAATTACAATTCAAATCAGTTCAATAAGAAAGGCTCCTTGGTGTTTAACTAGTCGCATGTTTTCTTTTTAGCAGTAACTGTAAACGTTTTCATTACGCACGTGACCGCTCACACACACACACACACACACACACACACACACACACACACACACACACACACACACACAGCCTAAAAACAGAATTTTAATTTAAAGAAAATGAATCTGGGCTAGATTTGACTATTCATGAATATGATTTTGACACCGGGAGACAGATAAATGAAGCCGGTGAGGAGTTTGCAGCTCTGAGACTATTAGTACCACATTTTGAGTACTTGAAGCTTTACAAGGGGAAAATAGTTTGTCCAAATCCTATCTGAAATTGCAGTGACAATGAAAGCAAAAATATTTAGTCATATAGTCATCTACAGCATGAAGACAAAATGCTACCAAACTTGCCTCAAGATCAAGGAGAGCTACAACAATTTTTATAATACAGCTTTAAAGGAAAAAAAATCAGTATGTGGTTTTAGTTTTTTTTCTTCAATACAAAAAACCCAAATCAAGTAGTCATGATGTTAAAGATGTTAAAGTTAGATTGCTTGTATGTTTGTTTTTTAATAATGTATTAGACTATTCAAAGGCAGAGATCGATTTTATTATTCAGTAAAATATTCCAAAAATGATATTTGCATTTTCCTTGTATACAAAAATCAATCTTTATTCCATGCAACCTTTATAATGTTGTAAGTTATAGCTCTCAATTGCTCACAAATCCTTCTCTGAAGTGCAACAATGAAATGAGCTCTTCTCACTCTGTCATTTATTTGCAGCCTCTACAAAAAAAAACAACACTATTCAACAATAGCAGTCTCATCTGAAGCATTTTTATTCTCAGTAATATATGTTTATGTTTCTTTCACAAACAGCCATGGCCTTGAACATGCTAAATGTCTGCTTTGATAATTTAGAGGTCTGTGTAAAAAGGTGTACTGTTGCAATCTGTGTCCAGGAAAACCCACCACAATACAGATACACCTCTCTCTTTCTCTCTCTCTCTCTCTCTCTCTCTCTCTCTCTCTCTCTCTCAGTCTCTGTCTGTCTGTCACGCACTGCCGAGGAGTTCAAGCCTAGCCTGAGATAGACACTTTTACTTTGTGTTTTGTTGCCGTCTCAACCCTGTACAATAAAACACAGCCTTTCCCATGGCATCAACACAGCAACACCACAGGCCTGTATCTACTGTGAGCCACAACACTGGAAAAGGGCATGAGGGAATGATGAGACAAAGGGATAGACAGAGAGAGAGAAAGAGAGAGAGAGAGAGAGAGAGAGAGAGAGAGAGAGAGAGAGAGGTGGAGTAGAAGAAGCCCACGCACTTCTGTGGTGCAGGTTAGACTAATTTGGGTCAGACTGATTTGAGGCAGATGAGAGCAGGATCCAGCTCTCCATACGCTCCGTATTTGTGTAATCCAGTGGCTTGTCCCCACTCTCTCCCTCTGAAGGAGGATTTTCCTGCGGGGGAGGCGAGTCGGAAAAAGCAATTAAGAATTCCCAAACAGTTCACAACAATAGAAGATGTCATGGTGCAGTGCCTGTTTTCAGTCCCCAAAGGTCTTCCTCTCCAAGCTTGACTATTTTTAAACCCACCTATAGAACAAGTACTGATTCATCACGAACACACAGGAGAATCAGGGAAATGTCTGGAGATGGCTGTAGGTGTGGTGAATTATACTAGATAGATATAAAGTTTATAATGTTTATAAAAGTCTTCCAAAAGTATCACATATGAGAGAATTTTTAGCTTAATATTTAATATCTTACTAGAATATATTAATATACTACTAATAGTAATGTCATATATTTAAAGTATTTTATGTGAGAATAAAGGAACTTTTTTATTTCACGAAACCTAAAACCCTTCACACTACATGAAGTACAATATCTGTATTTTGTCTTAAAGGTGCAAAAACTTTTGCATTCCACTATAAGCATTCATGACGTCCTACGTCATGAATGCTTATGAATAAGCGACCGAAGAAAATTCGAAGTCAAATACAGACTCAAGAAGAGGAACTGAATGTCATGGCGTGCTTTTATTACTGTGAATAATAACAACATATTGTGCGTTATGTGTGTTATGACATCAGAAAATTTTTAGAATATTTTAAACTAAAAGCAGCTCTATGTTGGCCATAAGAAATGTAAGGAATTCCTAAGAAATGGGAATGTAATGTAAGTGGGTTTGTAATGGCTGCTCCCCACAGCGGAAGGCCAGGGTGGGAAAAAGGGTCTGAGAGCATTTCCTGCTTCGAAGGGGGTCCAAGTGATGCATCAGACCAAACTGGCATCATGTAACATGAAGCACGCCAAGTCGCAGTACTTACTCTACATGCAGTTGGAGAGAGAAAGAGAGAAAGACAGCACAACAGCGAGCCAGATCTAGTTTTCTAAATTAGAGGGAACAGGCAAGATGAGGAGCTAAGATTTTCAGGACATACCACGGCTAAACATAGTAAATATTACTCAGAGAGGCAACAGAATGCTCTTCAGTTTTATGGCTGAGAGTTAGCAGATGTTGTCCAGCCACCATGGAACATGCTGTGGAGCTGCATGCAGATCATTTCTGCTCTAACTTTACAGGACATTTATACACTAAGACCAAGAACAACACCGATTTCACTCAATACTGAAAACTGTGACTACACCTGCACTGATGGAAAAATCACACAAAAATCACACCCAACACCTGATAAAAATGACACAGTGAAAATCTCATTTAAAGTCATTTGAAGTGATTTGAAAAAATCATGTTTAAAAGAAGGAGCACATGGAGGAATAATCTTAAAATCAGGTGTAATTTGCAAATAAATCACTTAGGGCAATATCTTTATTTGAAATATTGATGACTTGCAAATAAAAAACAAGTATTAATATATGAATCATTATGGAATATGGGGGAAAAATAGTTCAGTGTAAAATATAGGATGTGAAAACCAGGAATCATTTAGAAAACAGTCAAATAGATGTGAAAATTATATTGCAGTTGGAATATTTAAAATCAAAATACATGAATAGTGTTAATATTCAAATTAAAAAATATATAATTAAACCTTTTAGTATGAATGAATGATTTGGGATAAAAATCACATGTGAAAATAGATCAATCGTGAAAATTGTAAAAATAAATGAATCATCTGGAAAAAAAAATTGTTCATGATTTGTGGTAAATGTGGTAAATGAGTTACTTACCTAGTTTACCTAGTTATTTATATAGTCATATGTGAAAATAGATAAAAAAGTAAATGTAAAAAAAAAAAATACATACATGAATACATTTATGAATTTTAAATGACATAGTGCAAAAAAACAGGCAAAAAATGAATGAGGTGAAAAAGAATCATGTGAATCTAAATGAATCATATGTAAATAAAATCAGGTTTCAGATTTCGAAAAAAGAATAAAGAATTTGGTATAGAAATGAGGTGAAATATCAAAA
This sequence comes from Tachysurus vachellii, assembly GCF_030014155.1. NCBI lineage: Eukaryota > Metazoa > Chordata > Actinopteri > Siluriformes > Bagridae > Tachysurus > Tachysurus vachellii. The sequence goes on along the minus strand of NC_083468.1, from coordinate 2,725,449 downwards.
CGCACATAGTACACGTGAAAACGTGTAAACAACACGTAAATTTCCCATCGTGTTTTTTCCGTGATTATTTATTTATCCCTTCATTTATTTATATTGGAATCTATTATACCGCAACCAGAAATGAGTTTTGGATCCATTTGAATAAAGAAGCGCAGGTTCAGAGACAAGACGAGTTTTGCATGTTTGTCTGTACAAGACACACACACACACACACACACACACACACACACACACTCAGACGTGTCGACAGCCTGCGCCTGCTCCCTGCCGTTTGTGTAAATGTCACATGAAGCTCACGAGGAATCTTAGCCTGAACCCGTCAAAAGGCTTTTTATTTCCACCTGCTCCAGGCCTCTTTCCGTTGGCCTGCTCTATAACAATGGTGCTGGAAAAGCCGCGAGAGTGCTCTCTGACAGGAGCAGGATTGATGCTGGATTATGTTTGGCCCCTCTTCAGATGGGCTCCAACTCGGGAAGCGCTTCCCTCCCCTTTTCCGCCAGCACCGCACCGCTGCTCCTACAGTAAAACACGGCCCGAGTCTGCACATCTCACAAAGACTAACATTTTACACTTATTAAATATTTAACAACTCGGTGCACACTTAAACATGAATTTCACGTTATTTCACCTTTCTAACGTGTATGAGACTTCTTAAAAAATGTAATGATTATCTTAATAATCAGTTATTTATCTTAAATAAAAATTCTGGCCACGTCCCAAGAGAATAAAATGATTTTATTCTCATTTAATTCCCTAAAAAAAAAATTCTTTATGTACTTTTAGATCTAATGATCTCTTGCTTCTTTTCAGACCTGTTCCTGGTCCTGGTCCTGATCCTGGTCCTGATCCAGAGACTGAAGGAAGTGCAGGTATGTGAAGTACCAGCACCGGCTTACAGCATCAGGTCACGCTTCGGACCATTGACCCTTGATCCCAGAGTGTGTTTATGTCTTGTGATTGATTGGATAAATAATGATGAGTCACATCCCAAGTGTGTTTATATTACAGAGTCACGCAAGGAAGGAAAAGATCTATGACCTGCTAAAAGCCAGTGTGGAGACAGAAAGAGAGCGAGCTTATTAAATGCTACCTGTTAATGTTAACGTCAACGTTAATGTTTTTCCACCATTTAAATAATAATAAATATATTATTGTACTAAAAGGAAAAATGTAATCGAATGTCATATTCTGATGCCGATTCCTCCAATAAAATCCTAATAAATCTCATCTGTAATCTGTATCATCCTTCTTTAAGAATTAATATATATATATATATATATATATATATATATATATATATATATATATATATATATATATATATATATATATATATATGGCGTTTTTAACAATACAGTAGACATTGTTTCATTTTATTGAATAAAATTTTTTTAAATTAAATTTATATTTATCCCTAATGAGCAAAGCTTGAGGGAAAACTTCCTGAGATGATATGAGGAAGAAACCTCGAGAGGAACCTGGCAAAAAGGGAATAAAAATAAAAATACCAAAAAAAAAAAAAAAGAAATACAAAACATCAACAAGAAATACAAAACAACCAAAGCAAAGTTCTCAAGCCCTTCAAATTTAGCTCCTAAATATTACGCAGGACATCAGCGCTAAAGCTAAACCGGGTAAGCCACAGTGTCCTGCATCTGTGATTAAAACGCAATGTCTTGCCTGCGCTAGACACTTATTATCTCTGAAGTGTTGAATGAGAGTCTTAGTTAGCTTTACTAAATAAACATGTGCAGATGTTTGACAGTTTACTTCATGTTTATTCCTTCTCCGTTTGAAGATTAAGCACATTAGCAACCTGTGAACGCAGCCTAACACCCGGCTTTGTAACTAAAGTGCTCGCACGATGAAATGAAAGAGGCAGCAGCTCTCATTTTGGATCATTTTCCCTGAATTGTAAGGTCCATTATGGAGCCTGATTTATGGCTGTGTTTATCACCATGTTATTAAGTAATCAGTGTACACCACAGTTGCTCTTCAAATCTCCTTAATTCAGACTAAAGTCCTGAGATTAAACTCAAATTAAAGGCCCACGTGGACGCTGTTTACTTTCTCAGAAACGTCCTTTATTTCATATGTGGTAAAAACATGATTATATCTGTTTTCCATGCCTTGTTGGCTAAAAGTGACCCTTACGTAAAACCTGTGCTGTTTATTTGCATGTTGACGTGGGAGATTAAAGGAAGCGATGACCTGTCGTGACCTGGACATGTTAGATGTGAAGCACAACGAGCAAATAAAGTGAAATAACTTTACACCCATAGACATACAAATAAAATCTTTAATTGTGTTCTAGAACAATATTAAAACAGGAAGTGGAAACAAGTTAGACATAAAGAACTTGCGAGCAAGCGATTATGGAAAAGTAAGCAACAATGAGTGATATGATGTGGCCCAAAAATCTTACCTAACATGCACTCGGTTATTTTCTCAAAAATGATATTCCTGAAATGTTTTGTTTTCTTTTATACAACAGAGAATTTGCGAGTTAAGACGGATTTATAAATAAAAACAAAGAAATATCATACTTTTTATCCATTTCTAGTTGTTTGATGACATGGAACATGGCCTGGAAGTTATGATTTATATTAAAGCAGCTACAAAACCAGCTTCTCTTTATTTGTCTTACAAAATATTAATAATGCAAAAACAACAACAAAAAAAACCCTAACAATATTAAAAAGCCAAGTCAGAAGCAACGTCTTTCAGTTAGAGCATCACCTCTGACACCATAGACTCCTTCCAAGAACGTTTCAAAAACCTAAACGGATCAACAGTTACACAGTTGTTTAATCTGCTGTGCAAATCCCTGTGAAAGTTATTACACAATAAAAGGTGCTTATTATAGAAATAGCAGGAAAAAAAAACAGAATGTGAGTCAGCTGTTACTCTGAAGTCTATAAAACTAAAATTTTAAATTTTCTAATAAACACTTCTTTGGATCCAAATTTTTGTCTGGTTTAATAAAAATATTCCCTCCGGTGTCACGACAACTTGCTTTGCTCTTTTTTTTTCAACTTTTTTTAGCAGTTTACTCACATCTTTTGATGAAACGAGGCTAATTATATCGAGCTGTTTAACCCATTTAAACGTACAGAACTCCCATTTTTCACTCTTCTATTTGTCACTGAACAAAGTGAATGAATAAGATGAATGGCTGTGGAGTAAGCTGAGATTTTTAAACAAAATAAAGAATGTCACAACATATCGTAAACGCATACGAAGCCGGCGACACGTTTCTCAGGACGAGATGAATGCGTTTCATTTGTGGTTTCATCACACACACAGAGAGAGACAGAGAGAGAGAGAGAGAGAGAGAGAGATTTCAAAAAGTCACTGCAAAAAAAAAATATTCGTCCATCTTGGCTAGGTTGGCTCTTGAGGCTCTCGGAGGCTTTTCCGCCGGTGCGTACAGTGAGGTAAACACATTAGCCTGGCATGGACGGCTGGCATCGAGGGCCGAGAGAGCCGTGACACCGCTGATGGAGCCTCCACTCACTCCAAATGTAGAGAGTGACACCAGTGATGGATGGCCATTTGGTAATGGGCCATGTATTAGACCGAAATGGCGAGTTTAAAAGCTCAAGCTCATTTCTTTGTTAGGCTCGATTTGATACAGGGATTAATCAGCCAGCAGATGTTTTTTTGTAGATGGAAGCAGGAACGAGCACTTCATAGTCCATTAATTATAGAGGTGAATTAGGGGAAGGTGCTTAGAGCTGATTGGCTCTTAACCTTAAACAAGAATCACACCGTTACGTACGCTTTTACATGTTCATCCAAAGAAACCGTCCAGGTCTGTTTAAGAGTTTTTAGGAGTTATTACATTAGGAAGCATGAAAATGTAGAAAATAAACATAAGTTAACATAATAGATGAAATACAAATTTGACCATGGTAAATTTGAGGATTTAAGACATCATTTCACTTCACTATTCTTCTAGTTAAAAGGCCATAAATTCATTTAAAAGTGATTACTAATCATTTACTATACTTAAGAACAGAATGAATAGGTAACAACCATAACCATGGGCACAGTTTTAAAAATAAAGCCACTAGGAAGAACCAAAAAGACGTTTTTCGCATTGATGCCATAGAGGAACCTTAATTGGTTCCCTAAAGAACTTTTCAATAAACAGTTCTTAAAAGAACCATTTTTTTCTTAGCGCCATAAATTGTACCATAGATGTTAACCACACACACTAAAAACAAAGAACCATTTAAGAACCTTTAAGAGTGCAACTTATATCATGCTATAAGCCTTAATGAATTATTAGGCATCATTAGGGTTTATAATCCTTTCTGCCATCTGTACCACTCAGCACCTTTCTTTGGTGCATGATGAGGACTGTTTCCTCTTTTAAACACTTTCTAAAGTCACATGTATAAGGACTTCACGATCACGGTCCCTTCATAAGCCGTATGCCTATATTTTATAAAGGCATTCTAAATAATGCTACAAATCATAATGCATTTTATTACATATGTATAATGATGCCTTTAATATCACCTTATGAATACTTTATAACATGTTGAAGACATTAGATGTATGTATATGGCCTTCATAGGAAGTCCATGATGTTATAAACACAGCTTATAATGCGTATTCTGTTCTCAAGATATGAATGCATTATAAACTAATGCCTCTTCCTAAAAAAATGCAACAATATGAATACATTATAACATGTTATAATCTTTATACATACGGCCTTCATAGAATGTGTTATCAGTATTGTTAACACAATAACTGAATTCATTTGATATTCGTTGCAATAATGAATTGTGTTCACAGTTTATAAATGTGTTATAAACAAATGCCTGTTCTACAGGTTATAGGTGATTATAGAATTTTATAGAAAGTGTTCATGAGGAAGGTTCACTCTATTGTGTCTACAATCCTGTACATAATGCAACTAGTATTTTTTTTACAGAGCCAAATCTGTAGAGAAAGCCATGTTGTGTTAACAAAGTGAGGGGAAGAAAAACCCAACATAGCCCCTGAGGTGAAGAATCGTCTTCACGCCGGACAAACTGCTGCGTCTCGAGGGGTGACTCACACTGGAAGCCTCTTAAGGATCCCAATTTCGAGCATTTAATTTGTTAAATGTAACTGGCGAAAACTCGGCTACACTTTACTTGCCATGTTTACCCAAACCGGTTCTGAGGGAAAGAATATATTTCTCCTTGAGGGTTGCATGGTTTTACTCTCATGAAAAATACAACTTTGTTACCAAAAAGAATAAATAAATAAAAGTGGTTGTGGGCAGCGTGCTCTGTAATGCATCAAAGTGGCTGCTTGTGTTGTCCATTGACGCAGGCCTTTGATTTGAGGCAAATTTGGAAAAAAAAAAGCCCCTTTCACTGGAAATGTAATTGCTCTGGATTCGCATTGTTCTGCCTCCCCTCTTAGCCCACCTACAACACATGGGGAGCAACAAGACCCAGTGCTGCTGGCATCGACAAGTAAACACTGACTCACTTACACACACACACACACACACACACACACACACACACACACGGCAGTTCTGGCATAGCAGCTGATGTGGCAGAGGTCACTCACTTCCACACACCTCCTAAACCTGAACACAGCAGTATTCCTAAACGCACAGGAACGGTTGATGTGTGGAATTCCAGATCTCTAATTCTTGTGTGTGTGTGTGTGTGTGTGTGTAATAATTACCATTCGAGAGACCAAAGACATGAAACGTTGCATTCATGTGGTCGAGCTGTAATCAGGGCCATCAGGGAGCATCAGGGCCATCTTCATCTCTCACAAGTGATAAACCATACAGAAACGTCACGTCGCTCTCACGTCAATCATCACATACAAGTTTCACATGTAGTTTTTATATGTGTAGGTTATGGCGCACACTTTTATTTTAATGTGCATGTGTTTTTAATTTCGCATTTTTTATCCCATATGATTCATTTATTTTCACTCATTTATTCATTTATTTTTTTACACGATTCATTTAGGATGATTCTTTTTTCTGTACAAATGATTCCTTTACTTTATAATAATAATAATAATTTTACTCATGATTCACTTTGACTTTTTTCACAGGATTTATTTAACAAGTTAATTAAAAAAAAGTAAGTCATTTATTTATTTATTTCTTTTTTTATATGAATCATTTCTTGACATACATAATTTTTTCCTGATTTATTCACTTTAACATGCAATTTAACACAATTTATTTACTTTTACATGGAATTGTTACACATTGCTTATTTTCATATAATTTCTTTACACCTTTATTTTCACATGATTTTTTTCTTGATTCATTTATATAATTCTACAAAAGTCAGTCATTTATTTTTATGAGCTTTTTAAAACACGATTAATTTGTTTTCACATGCTATTGTTACATGATTCATTTTTAAGGTAATTAAAAAAATGAATTAACATTCACATGATTTTTTTAAAACATGATTCGTTTAATTTTACAAGCAATGTTTTTTCTCATAATTCAATTCTTGCCACAGATTTTTTTGTTCATATGATACATTTTGGTAATGTAATATATTTCATTTTTTTTTCTGTCATGTGTTTCATGTTACTTTTAACTTTCATGATGTTTTTCATGGTTCATTTATTTTTCCATGATTTTTTTCCAAACAAAAATCAATTATTTTCATATGATTAAAAAAATGTTTCATGATTGTTTTTCTTTTAACACGTCATTTTGTCCACCAGAATTCATTTATTTTCTGAATAAAAAAATCTAATCTTTCACACTCTATTTACCTCATTTTGCACATTATACAGAATTGACCATTTTAAACTTATGTCTTATACAACATCATTTATCCATTTTCATGTGATTACTCCATAAAACAAATAAGAAAAACAAAAGAAAAAAGAAAAAAAAAAGTTGGAAGGCACGTTTTCAGTCAGTTCTGTTTGTAGGACTAAAGTCTTGCTTGTTATTATGGAAGACTTCCAGTTATATCAAGTATCGCTTTTAGCATCCTACAATTAACCTCCATTCGCTTCTTCGGCTGCATCACGGTATTATTTTGCACGTAAGAATAGTAATTGTAAGAAAATCCTGAGCTTGAGTCATTCTTCCGTCCTTGCATGCTTCACGTATTCATCCCAATTACAGCGACATCCACTGACACGTCTCTACACAAGACTCCAGAAGGTAAGAAAAGAGGGAAAAGGTTGCCTTGTTGTGGTTTGGCTGATTGGAGAAATTAGAAGACTTGCAGAAAGAGCTGTGGAGGAAAGGTTGTTTTTTTTTTCTTCACCTCATATTGTGGCACTTGAGGGAAAGGTAGGCAAAGCCGCCAGACCCTAATTGCAAAATGTTCACGGTCTTGCCGTGGGCTCTGTTTAGGGGTGGATTAGCGGGCACCGTGCCTGCAACCTGTTTGAGTTGGCACCCTAGCAGACAGGCTGCATATGTGTGTGTGTCTGTGTGTGTGTGTGTGTGTGTGTGTGTGTGAAAGGACTACTATAAAGCTTTGCTTTTCTGGAGGTGATTCACACTCGCTGGCGTTTTCTGTTCTCTCAGGCTAATTACGGTGATTAGCCTCCGAGGCCAACTCATCACGCCACATGACTGAGTACATTGGCATGTCTATTTGTGGTTTTGGAAGGTTTGTGTGTGTGTGTGTGTGTGTGTGTGTGTGTGTGTGTGTGTGTGTGTGTGCGTGTGCGTACACCCAGGTGTATTTGATCATTTTCCTCCTTTTTCCTGTCAAATCCTCTCCAAATTACCACCTCATGCTTGTTATTTAGAAATCTGTATTGTAGTTATGGAGTATCTGGATTCAGCAAAGAGGCAGTTTCTCTTCCAGAAAGAGTGCAAAAGTTTCTGGTTTGGAAAAATTAAAAATATGCCTCTAAATATTTAACACTAAGAAATGTAATTCTGTATACATTGAACATTAAACAATGCATATTGTATGTACAGGCTAGTCTGAAGTCTTTAGTTTATTGTTTAGTTATCTTAGCATCCTGTTTTAGCATCTTATTTTACCTGAAATATTACCTCAAGCTCAAAGTTCCCTTGCACCTATTTTACGCCCAAATACACAAGTGACAAAATGACACATGACCAAAATCCAAACAGCTGGAATTAATGGTTTCTCAGACGCATCCTATACGCCACGTGTTGTCGGATGTTTCTTCACTTCCTCCCTCACGACCTCATTTTCTACTTGCACTTAGATCCCAGTTTCTCTTTGATACACAAAAAAGGAAGTAAAAAATGGTTAACTGTCTGTAAAGATAGTTTACAAAGCAAAATGAAGCATGGAAGGAATTAGCAGAGATCACTAGTGCCTCTGGTGAGTTTACAGCTAGATTAGCATTGCTAGCTTTCACACGGATTAGCATGTTACTTTAACATGTGTTAGGCATAGCAACAAACTACTGCAGAAGTATTATTTGGTAGTTTTTACTACTCATGTTTTAAACTACTTTTACACATGTTCTAGCTAGTTCTTGCTACTTTTGCTTACTATGTAGCTTATATTCAGTGTCTTGGTCGGTTAGGTGCATAATGTTAAGGTAAAGGTGTACTAACTTTTGCACTCCAATAAACATACGGCACAAACCTGGAGTGTCAAACTGAATTAAGTGTAGAAAAAAACAAAACTATAATGCTAGCACAAATCAGTGAAAGTGTATTATTTTGTTTAATTACAGTGTCTGTCGAACTTCAGCACCATCTCAGCATGCGTGCGTGTGTGTGTGTGTGTGTGTGTGTGTGTGTGTGTGTGTGTGTGGACACTAACAGCCCGCAGTGGCTTCTGGAGCTTTGAAGTGTATGCTGATGTATGAAAATGAGACATGACTTTTTTCTGCTTGTTATATTTTTTCCACTCTCACTGAGCTGAGCACTGTTATTCCTGGCCTCTGGTATCTGACGAACCTTACATCCATTTTTCAGCAGGTTCTTTCAGTGGTCTGTTTTCTTTTGTGATGCTTTTATGTTTGCCCTGAGGAAGGTTTTAAGAAGCCGTCCACTGTTCTTCAGCTTTAAGCTGCCTTTCAACATGATGGTGCTGTTGCCAGAGGAATGATGGGTAATGTGCGTAGATATATAGCATATGTTGAATGAAGTGTAATTATATGCTATTTCTATTTTATTTTATAATATATTTAATATGTTTTATTATATATAAAATTTATATTATATATCTACTTTCTTATATATCTACAATCTATTAACTCATAGATTGGTTAGTGCTGCAGTGATTGACAGGAACAAGATGATGCTCCACCCACCGTAAGATTTCCTGTCATGTAGCTCCTCCCTCCCTGATATAGCACCTCCAACCATAATATGGCTCCTCCCATCCAGTGATATCCTGCCATATAGCACCTCCCACCAAGAGATCCTCTCCTATGTAGCCCCTGCTACTCTAATATATCTCTTCCTACACAAAGATTTCCCCTCATGTAGCCCCTCGCTCAATAATAAAGCACCTCCCACCGTAATAACTCTCCTCATCCTGAGATTTCCTGCCATATAGCACCTTTTGCCAAGTGACCTCCTCCCATGTAAGCCTCATCCACACTAATATTACTCTTCCAACTAAGAGATATCTTCTTATATAGCCCCTCCCACCCTGATATAGCTCCTCCCACCCAGAGATCTCAGTCAGTTTTGCTTGATTGACTGCTGCATCGTCAAGGTTTTGAACTCAGAATCTCTCAATGAAATGACAACTGTGAATCTTCAGGCCAATATCCGGACGAAAATAATTTATTGTTAAAATAAATCTTTGTCTGTGAGTAAAGAACTGAAATCTATCTAACATGCTCACATTATTGACAGCCAGTTTATTGCCCATGTGACAGAAGGCAGCCAATAACAAACAAGGTTCTAGCAGTGTGAGTAGCAGGACAAAAAGCAATACAAACCCTCACAGGAGGTCTACAAAAGATACAACAGATACAACAGCAGCGAAGGAGAAACCTAAAGATCATAACAGACAGAAAATAACGTTCTTATTATCTCAAGCTCACTTTGAAGAACTTTTATGTTTCCAGATCACGTTGATTTATGATGTAAACAGAATGCAGTCGTACTCTTTCTCTAATCCCTGGTCTATTTTTAAATATTCTGACATTGAGAACACGGTCTGTTAAACGAGAATAGATTTCAACTACGATCTCACTGGGATTAAGTTGTACAGTGTGACGAGTAATAATCATAAAAGACTGCTCCAATCGATCAAACCAGCTTCGGTAAATATATCCGTCTGCTGTAAATACATGCAAAGCGAAGCATCTTGGGCAAATTATGGTCAAATTAAAAGACTTTTTTTAAAAACAGCAGGAAAAAAATAGCTGTATGTTTGTCCCTTAAGGGAGACGAATAATTTTCGCAGCTGAAAATGTAACTGATTTCGATTTGGACTCTTTTAAGCCAAATCGAAGAGAGCTGAAAAGATGTTTTAAAATATTCCCAGGCCCAGAAGCCCCTCTCTGTGCAGCTGTACTGTAGGTTGAGTGCTGTGTCAGACTGTACACAAATCAAAACCGGGCTCTTAATTCACATCTGTGTCCGCTTGCTTGCCAAAAACACCGGCTTTCATTAGCCTGACATCAGAACCTCAGCGTTCCACTGCTTTCCTTGCCTTGATGTATTTCCTAACCTAACATGTCGCTAACGAAGTGTGCTCGGTGTGTTTGCATTTTTGTTTGTTTGTTTGAAGCCCTTTGTGGAAAGTGCGATAAAAGAAATACACAAGAGAAAAAAATATATAGCAAAAGATCAGAACAGATGGTGGAATTTCATTACAGTGAATTGAATTCTCATCCACTTTGCGTGGTTATGTATTGGGTTATGTATTTATGTACTGGCAGTGCCCGTACAGGGTAAAAGTGCTCCAGTGCACGCTGCTGTCAGTCAAAAAGCCTCTGGAGGTTAACTCTTCCGCTTGCGGCCACTTTCAGGGAGAAGCAGGCAAACGATCCTGGAGTGAAATGGGAGGAGGCTGAGGGAACTGTTGGCAAGCGGCGCAGAGTAAACCCTGCACAATATTCCTGCTTCATGCTTGAAAATCAATAAGCAGGCCAAGCACTGCACGCGAGACCCCACACGTCGCTTCCCCTAGCTCACCAGAGACCCTGCGCTGCTCGTACTCTACTCTGAGCTCGGGGGGATCAGTCCTAGATGAGAAAGAGGATCCTTTCGCATATGTGTGTGTGTGTGTTTGTGTGTGTGTATATATGTGTGTGAGTGTGTGTGTGTATGTTTAAAGGATTACATTTTGTATTTGTGTTTATCCGGTCACTTTTTGGTTTCCTGGTTCAGAGCCAGTCACTGCCCCATCATTGTTGTGTTTAAAAGTCCTAGGTGTGTGTGTGTGTGTGTGTGTGTGTGTGTGTGTGTGTGTGTACTCACAAGAACATGATGAGTGTATTTCAGTAAGGGAAATAGCTTTATAATGACTCATGTTCTCCCTTGCCTTTTCCTCTTGACCATTCGAAACAAGTGTACTCTGTTTATCCGTCCACTACTCGTCTCGTGCTCATTATTCCCAGTCTCATCGTCTTACCCATAAACAGAGGTCAGAGGTCATGTATCCACAATGAGAGCAGATAAAACCCTGAGTCAGAAGGCTCACGCATGAGTTATGCACTTAGTGGTCCTGTGAAAGTTTGCCCTGAGTGTCCAAGACGTACAGAAATGCATAAAGATAAATATAGACAGTATCATAAAGACAGTAGAAATAGACCAGAACCTGGGAACTTAGTCCTTTAATTTTACTAATATTGTTTTTTTTTTTTTTTTTTTTTTAAATCTGCCTTAATTTTTTCTTATCACTCATGTAGCTGAAGGATGTATATTATTTATTTTAGGCAAATGTATTTTAGGCATGTTATTGCAATCTATTTCTTAACACATGACTTAATAATATACAATCTGTAACACAGCACTGTTGAATGCTTGATTCTGATTGGCCAGCAGGTGATAATTTTATTTTGTATTATGTCAGTTCTAAGAGTCAAATTCGCTAACGTTCTGCTCTCGTTCTAATGTTTTAATTTCTACAACAATAGCTCAGAGAAATGTATGAATTATGAATCCGGAGTTTATTTGTTTCTGTAAATGCTTTGCTTTGTGATCATGTCCATATTTGTTCAAAAATGTTAAGAAAATTAAATTTGAAAGACATCAAAAACAACAAAAACAACAACAACAACAACAAAGCATAATTATTAATATAGTAATGTTTTCTGACTTTTTGAAGGAGTCTCCAGTGTAAACAGTAAAATTTTACATTTCTCTACACAAGAAAGATTTTCTGTAGGATTTTTGCAGTTTCTTGGCAACCTGACAAGCTATGATTTGTCTTATGAACCACAACACAAAGGAAAAAAATCTCTTCAAAATTTCTACACTTTCCTGTTTAAAGCTGCCATAACATGAATGAGAAGAAACTATGATACGCTATTCAATAATAAATAAGAGAATGATAATGATAAACAAATTGCTGTGGTATAAGAGGAATAAAGCGCTTGGTGTTATTGGAAACTAATACATTTAGTGGTGGTAAAAGTAACAGCGGTGATCATTTTTACATAATAAGTGTTAGTGGTTAGCATGTTCGCCTCACACCTCCAGGGTTGGGGTTTGATTCCCGTCTCCACCTTGTGTGTGTGGAGTTTGCATGTTCTCCCCGTGCCTCGGGGGTTTCCTCCAGGTACTCGGTTTCCTCCCCCAGTCCAAAGACATGCATGGTAGGTTGATTGGCATCTCTGGAAAATTGCCCCTAGTGAGTGAATGAGAGTGTGTGTGTGCCCTGCGATGGGTTGGCACTCCGTCCAGGGTGTATCCTGCCTTGATGCCCGATGACGGCTGCCTGTGACCCGAGGTAGTTCGGATAAGCGGTAGAAGATGAATGAATGAATGAATGAATGAAGTGTTTTGTCTTGAGTCACGTTTGTGTTGCGATTTAGTTCTTGGGTTGTGGTGTCTGACTATTGTGGCTTTTATTTCTTTTTTCTTTTATCTCAACCTACACATGCAAAAATGTTCTCTACAGGAAACAATGACATCATGTAAGATCTACAGAACTGTTACTAAGCACGATTGGATGTCACAGAAAATAAGGCGGGGTTTGAATTAGTCGATTATAAAGTAGGTTTATATGCGTTTCCAATAAGTTTAGCACTGGGCTTCATTCTTCTTTACTGGCACTGGTGCCCCATTACCTCGTCCCATGTTGGCAGCTTATACTTAGTCTGGAAATTAGTGCAGAAAAATTGCCTCCATCTGCCACTTTTTGCCACCCATAATTTCACCCACCTCATGTTTCCACAGACTGATATTTTCCTTTATTGTACTTCCCAGAAGATTGATGACGAAGGCTGATTTAATGCCTGTATAAATGCATCTCTGCATCTTCATAACATATTCAAGCCTGATGGAGGTTTCAGGACAAATGGGCGATTTTATTAAACTTAATTATTTCCCTGATTAGAGCGCTGAGGCCCCTAAGAAAGAGGCGTAAGTTTGGCGGTCAGTGCACGAATGGAAATAAACCAAACCGAATCTTAACCATTATAATTTAGTCAGTGCCGTCCACAAGAATATCAGGGGAGCTTTTCTGGATCCTGCTGAATAATGTCTTGATTCGGTGAGTCATCAAACAAAATAATGGCCATTGCAACTTTTATATAAACACTCAGTTGATCGGATGATAGTGGTGGAACTCAGAGAAAAAAATTATCCTCAAAGGTTCTTTAGGAGATCATTGTAATTTATTATTTTTTTTTATCAATTAGAGGAACCATTTTGATGAAGCGGAGGCATGGTGGATTAGTGGTTAGAACATTTGCCCCACACCTCAAGGAGCTGGGGGTTTGATTCCTGTCTCTCTTTTGAGTGGAGATGAATGTGCTTCAGAGGTTTCCTCCATCTGTCCAAAGATTTGAGCTGTAGGTTGATTGACATCTCTGAAATAACTGTAGCGCAATTGTGACCTGCCTTATTCCCTGAGTCCCGTGGGATAGACTCCAAACTCCCTGTGACCCTGTGTAGGATTATCTTCTGGTTGAAATCATTCCACTTGAAGGACTTAATGAAGATGGTCCCTCATGGACATCCTGGAGATACATAGGATTAACAAATTGCTAGGAATGAAGTATGTTCTGTTATCGGAAAAGAACAATAACCCCATGGGCTTTCTGTGGATTTTACCACGTAGAAGCCATGAAGATCTTCAAAACTCCAACAAAAACGAGTCTCCTGGATATGCAATTGCACTTTTCGACCATAAAGTGTAGATTTATAGAAGGGAAATGATTTATAATCACACTATCTGGTGTCTCTCTGATGAGGACGAGTCTGGTTCCTCTCAAGGTCTCTTCCTCATAACATTTCAGTAAGTTTTTCCTCACCACCCAAATTAAATGTATTGAATTCAATTGAATAAGTGAACAGAAATTGGATGAATGGATGGATGAATGGATGGAAATCCTATAGTGTAGGGTACTAAGCGTATACAGTGCTCAAACATCCCCAGAGTTCAAATTAATCTCGCAGCTTAAAACTCACTGAGTGCAATATGGAAGTGTTTAGTGTCTGAGAAAGTATGTAGGATGGTATGTTTGGTAATCTGTGATACAGGTGATCCAAATCAACTCCATCAGAGCAAGTAAATTAAAATAACATGCTCCGAATCGCAGTGGAACATCATAGTGCCTCACTTTATAACGATCTCTAAGTCTGGTCCTGATTACAGACACGTAGACAACATAAATGATTATTTGTGTTGATATTTAAAAAGAAAGAAAGAAAAAATACAGTATATAATTGTGATATTATGTTCAGGAATACATATATATATGGACAGGTAAAAAGCAATGACATTATCTGTATTTTTGATTGTTTATGAGCTGTTTTTGGAATTAAACTCAAAAGTGTGTGTGGCCTAAAATTATTACCAATGGTTGCTCTGACACGCTCTCAATCACAGCTATATTTTGATATTTTTAAAAATATTTCATTGTTTTTTTACCAAAGAAGCTAGAATGTCCATGACCAGGAAGTTACTATCAATCCCTGTCTTCTAATCTCAACCGTGTGCCATCAAAACCATAAAAAAAAAAAAAAATCAATAAATACAAATTTGTCTGCCTTCTGTTCATATCTGTATTTGGTTCTGTTTAAAACGAATACAGTATATTTGTACATCTTTTTTTTCAAGTTTCTTTCAACCCATCCTTTGGTCATGTTTCAAATACATAACTTCTACTATTCATAAAACTGACAAAAAAATTATACAGCACTTCAGTTCATTCTCTTATTCTTTTTCTCTTTATTATTTTTATGACATTGACTGCCATTTAAAGACACTTGAAAACTTCAACACTGTTACATAAAACTATATACTAAAAGTACAATTCATTCATTCATTCATTCATCTTCTACCGCTTATCCGAACTACCTCGGGTCACGGGGAGCCTGTGCCTATCTCAGGCGTCATCGGGCATCAAGGCAGGATACACCCTGGACGGAGTGCCAACCCATCGCAGGGCACACACACACTCTCATTCACTCACACAATCACACACTACAGACAATTTTCCAGAGATGCCAATCAATCTACCATGCATGTCTTTGGACCGGGGGAGGAAACCGGAGTACCCGGAGGAAACCCCCGAGGCACAGGGAGAACATGCAAACTCCACACACACAAGGGGGAGGCGGGAATCGAACCCCCAACCCTGGAGGTGTGAGGCGAACGTGCTAACCACTAAGCCACCGTGCCCCCCACTAAAAGTACAATTGTTATTCCATAAATTAATTAGGGAGATTTTTCCCATTAAGGAATGTCTGTAATGTACTCAGGCTATTAGCATTAGGATTATGTGCTAATTCTAGACTAAAAACAGCTCAAAGAAAAAAAAACAACAAATAATGATTGAAAATTTTATTTAAGTTAAAAAAACATTGGGGGGCACGGTGGCTTAGTGGTTAGCATGTTCGCCTCACACCTCCAGGGTCGGGGTTCGATTCCCGCCTCCACCTTGTGTGTGTGGAGTTTGCATGTTTTCCCCGTGCCTCGGGGGTTTCCTCTGGGTACTCCGGTTTCCTCCCCCGGTCTAAAGACATGCATGGTAGGTTGATTGGCATCTCTGGAAAATTGTCCGTAGTGTGTGATTGCGTGAGTGAAAGAGAGTGTGTGTGTGTGTGTCCTGCGATGGGTTGGCACTCCGTCCAGGGTGTATCCTGCCTTGATGCCCGATGACGCCTGAGATAGGCACAGGCTTCCTGTGACCCGAGGTAGTTCGGATAAGCGGTAGAAAATGAATGAATGAATGAATAAAAAAACATTTCAATGTAAGTGATCACAAACTTTTTTTTGATATAAAATAAAAAATGTATAAAAATGCAGTTGTTGCAAACACTTTAGGAAGCGTGTCATGCTGTGCTGCATCACAGCACTAATGGACTCCAAGTTCACCTTCACGGCACCGCGGCGTCTCAGTGCTGTGTGAAAGAAATGCAGTGTTTTTTCCTACAAAATCAGAGATATCAGTTTAACCAGTGAGCCACGTGTGAGTGCAGCAAATTTTATTTCCTCATGGGCAAATGTAGGAAAAATGGATGGTTTGACCTCCTGCCTGGTGCATCGCTCACTCTGTCAGGTTGCATATAGATCAGTCTTCATCCGTTCTCTATCCGCTGGTGAAGTCTAGAGTGATGAAAAGACATCAAGGTCATACCACAGAGAAGGACTGAAACTGAAAAATGATATAATCAGAATAAACGTGTGTGTCTGATGTGAGAGGAGACGCTCAGTCTGATTGGTTCTGTGATGATTCAGTCTGTCTGCAACACACGTACACGCGCACACACACACACACACACACACACACCCACACTTTTCACCCATGATCTGATTAAGCCACCTGGACCTTGTAAAGCAAAGTTCAATTAGCAAATTATAATACTTTACAAATATGGTGAGAATTGATTTTTTAAAAAAAGGAAAAAATAGAATTCAAGGAAACTCTCTCTCTCTCTCTCTCTCTCTCTCTCTCTCTCTCTCTCTCTCTCTCTCTCTCTCTTCTTTTCTTTCTTTCTTTTTCTGTCTTATCAGTATAAACTTCTACAGCTCTACAGTTTGTGAAGGTAAGTAAACCTAATCTGGTATTTGGCTCCATGGAAATGTAAACTATTTCTACAATCTTTATAACAAATCACTGACTCCATAAATCACACTTTCTGACAGCTAAACACTAGCTATACACAAAAACAACACAGGTAACACAACTCTGCTTTCAGTATTCCAGTCATCTGATTTTCACAATTGTAGAGATTTCAATCAGTGAATATGATTTCAACTTGTTTATGTTCCTTATGCTCTTGCTAGCTGTCGGTGATTACTCAAATATAATGCTCTAGCTAGCAAGGTGTTGGTGTTTAAAACTTAGCTAGATACCTAGGTGTTGATGCTTCAAACATAGAGCTCTAGCTAGCTGGTTCTGTCTTAGAATGCTAGCTAGCAAGCTACAGTAAGTGATGATGATGCCTCAAACTAAGTGCTCTAGCTAGCTTGCTAAGTTTTGGTGGTGCCTCAGATGTAGTGCTCTAGCTAACTAGCTAGGTCTTGATGATGATTCAAACTTAGAGCCCCAGCTAGCTAGGTAAGTGCTAATGATGCCTTAAATGTAGTGCACTAGCCAGCTAATTGCTGATTAAATGGCGTAATCTTTGAGCTTTATCTAGCTGATGCCTTAAATTTAGTGCTCTAGCTAGCCAACTATTCTCATAGCAAGTTTACGTTACACTAATCTTGCAAAATAAACCAAACACTGTGCAAACTGATTGTTGCTAAATTCACTTAGAACAAACTTAGTCTCAAACTCTCACCTGAATAGATCTAAACAAGAAGTAAGTGAAATCTGGATGTTAAAGTAGCATAAACTAACATATTTCAGCCCATAATAACTGAGGCTAGCAATGCATTAGATAGCTAGAACAAAGCTGTACGTCTTGTATGAAAAATGTAGTGGAATTGACATGGAGCTATCAGGAATATCAACATTTACCTCAGATCTGTTAATAATTTATTACAGAAAGACAAAATTTACATCAAAATTCTAACTAGCATCCATCAGAACCTGAACTTCCCTGTCAAAGTGAGGAAAAATCAACATGTTGTTCTACCGAACATCACGAGTGCTAATTATTCATAACAGTACTCTTTTGAAGAGTTTTTTGAAGTCCAAGGCTAGCTCTCAAAACTGGTGTTGGATTAGCTGCTCGATTCACTAAAACATTTGGCAGGTTTAGTCAAGTTCCTTGCCATCATGCTTCGAGATGACTGCTGTAATTCATCTGACCTTCAGCGCTAATAAAGTATTAAGCTCTTGAGAAGGGTTTAGTGGTGAGATCTCTGTTTGGCAGATTTAACAGGATCTGAACTTGCAGATTACAGCTGGAGAGGACAAAAGATACAGCTGAGATGAGGTAAGGAATGGATTAAGAGTGAGGTATGTGAGAGAAACGACACACTCCTTTCGGAAGCGTGGTATGAGTGAGGCGAGAATGGTGGTGAGGTGGGTTTTGAGTGGGTTTGTTAGGTATTTTGGTGTGAGTGTGTTTTTCAAAGGTGAGACAGGAGACTCTTCGATTAATATAATCAAACGTCTGTTGTCAGAAAATCAGGACTCTGTTGTTCTTTCAGTGTGTTTTGGACATGAGTTTTTCCATCTGTTGATAATCTTACGCTGAATTTTATTACTGAAGATAAATTTTAGCTGGTTTTTAGATGAACAAACACTTGGAGCATCTCAGAGAGCAGATATATGTTTGGAATCAACATTTACTCTGAAGATACAAACATTTGTGTGGGAAAAAAACTTTTGTTTTTCTGATCATTTTTATGAAAATATCACCTCTAGTATTGTAGAGAAAAACAGAAATACTTATAAAACTCTACAAATTCTTAAATTCCCGAGTGTCTACTTTCATATAAGCTTCATATTGACACCACTGTGGAGTGAGACATGATAAAGACACACAATCATCAACATGAACGCAACACAAACAGGAGGAAACAACATTTTTTAGCCTCCGGTAGAATCAGATCTTAGGTTAGACTTGAAAACACAGCGTTTGCTTGCGTCTTATTCAGATTTAAGGAAACTACAACCTGGTCATTAGCTGTAACAAACAACATAGAACATTCATAATACACATAATACAAACTCACGCAAAATTAAGTCACAGTTTTCTAGAAAGATTCAAAATAAAATTTAAAAAATATCCGTATATTCACAAACAAATCCTAAATCTACAAAAGCAAAAACTTTTCCTTTTCATTTCTCTTCCTCTTCCAAGGTTAGCTGTAATACATTTTGGATCCTGTGGTCAAAGTCTGAGCCCAGGATTTCTTCTCTATTAATCAGCTCCAATATGTCTGATTTCTTGGCTTGTCGTTTAGCAGCCCGGGCCTTGACACCGTGAATGTTGAGCTCCTGTTACACCTTGTGCTTGTAATTAACATGCCTTCCCACTCAGCAAAGACGCATGAGACGGCTGATAGTGCTTTCCCCTCTGTGTGTAAATTTGTACTTCTTTCTTCTTACTTTCTCTATTTCTGTGTGCGTGTGTGTGTGTGTGTGTGTGTGTGTGTGTGTTGTCAGACTGTAAGGTCAGACTGAAAAATGGAAGTCACTACAATTCAATGCTGCAGGTCCTGGGAGTTATTAGGGGTCAGACGTAGTGCTTGAGCAGGCATAATTTCACCATTGTGTTGCAGAACTGAAAAAACAATCCTTTTTTTTTTGTCTGTTCAATATAATTCAAATAAAATTTAATTTCTTTTAAAAGTTTGATACATTTAGATTTTTTTTCTTTTTTTTTTTCCTAACGTCAAATAGACTCCAGATGAATTGCATGCAAATGTTTTTTTTTGTTTGTTTGTTTTTTTTAGAACCACTTATATTTTTTCCTATTAAAAGAGACAATGTTCCATTCATCCCTCTTGTTTTCTTTTGGTTTAATAGATGGGGGCTTGTAACATCACAAGTTAAAGTTTGCTAGCTAAATACTTAAATTGAAAGTAACAGATAACAGAAGCAAACGTGTGTCTTTATCATGTTACCTCCTTTTGTATTTTCTTGTATTTTTTCCACGTTCTGTCCCATCTTTGTTTCAGTGTGTCGTTTTAAATTGCATCGCCGTTGCAGGACGCTACGACTAAACCGTAAACGCTGGCTAAAGTCGAGTCGAACCGTGTCTGGATTTGCTTTTCACTTTGCATTTCAAGCTGTTTCTTTTCTTACAGGTCTGTGTCTGTTGAATTTGCTTACATTACACGGGTGTTAGAGATAGAAACTGTGCACACGAAAGACTCCTCATGTTTGTCATTGTCAGATTTGTATTATTTGTAAAGCAGCCAAGTCATAAAAGGACAAGCAGAGCTCATCTTTGTGTGAGTAACTAGCCTTAGTTCTGACACAGAGCCTGTTTTTACCCCAATTTTATTATTTTACATATACTACACCATGTTGGTGGCAGCTTCTACTGCTGTGCTAAAAGTATTATAGCTCTTCTGTGTACAAACCAACATACAGGTGAGCTGAAGTTCAGTCTGGATGCGGAATTTTATCAACTTCTTCAGTTCTGGCTCATATTCAAATACATAGTTAGATCCTCTGTTGAATTTTATCCAGTCATGTTCTTTTCTGTAAATTATTTATTCTGAAAGCAGCTCACCAGACAACAGATTAGCTACATGACTGCAGATATTAAAAAGGAGAAACAAAACGGTTTAAGATGACTGGAGAGAGTGTGTTTAAACTCAGATTAGATGTGTTTCATCTGTTCAGAGTCTTCCTCACTAGTCCAAAAAAAAACAAAGCTAATCTTTTATGCTAAGTGTTAGCTATTAAAGATTAGCCGTTAGGTCATGCTAGCTTCTTATCTGTGCTTCCGTAAGGAATTTTATGGAACTGGATTTTTTTTTAGTTGAATACCTTTTGCTGGAGGTCAGTAATTAAATTAGTCACCACAGCTTCTGTTGTTTGTACAACAGTTTCATCCTATTTATAAAAATTGCATCCAAATTCTGCAGATGTGCTGACTAGACAGTAAAGGCTGACTGAAACAAAAAAAACCACAACCCCAGCATTCGCACTGGAAAAGGTTAGCTCGTGCTTGTGCAGTGGCCTCTGAAAGCAGAGTATATTTTAGATGTTTATTCCTGCATGGCACCTTTACAGAGTCAAGTTCCTGTCCTAACAAAATACAGAACACAAAGAGCACAGCGCACTGATTGTCTTTGTTATTAAGGTGTTTACAAGTTCAGATGTTCTAATGTTAGCCTTTCACAGCGTTGTTATGAAGGTCTTCCTACCTGCCAGACCACACTCTATAACTTTAACATGGTGCTTTTGAGAAATTGGGAGGGCAGAATTTAATAAAAACCTTTCGGGATTTTTTGTTTTCAAGATTTCTCAAAAGTGATTGGTCCAAAATTGATTGATTTTTTTTTGTTTTTCTTGTTAAAATAAATTATAATTGATAATACGATGTACTATGTCCACTATGTGGTCAAAAACAACAATAACAGCTTCATGGCTTGAATTGAGTTTACGCTTTGTGGTTTCTAAATAACTTGATTTTTTCCTTTTTTAATTTAAAAAGAAAGAGGGTTAGATGACTGATGTTATAATATACTGTAATTGTTATAGCATAAGATTAAATGTAACTCTAAATGGATAAAAAGTATGATTTCTGTTTTCTTTAATGAATAAAAAATGAATAAACAAATTTTTAGTTATGATGATGATGACGTTACCTCGGCTACATCGCACCAAATATCACACAGTTGATTATTTTCATGTGACATGTGACATGTCCAGGGCAGCCATTTTAAACAGGATCTCTTGGTTCTTAGAGTAACAGTAACATTTTAATGCTTAATGCTTGTTACGAGCTAAAGTTCTACGAGGCTGGTTTCCCTCATCATGACTCGCCCTTAGTGCGATCGTCAAAGCCATTGTGTGTGCACTCCGTCAGCCGGCTTCAGCAAACTATCTGAGTTTAACCGCAGCTTGGCAGATGCCCTAGCTGCACAAACAAGCCGCAGCCTTGCCGAAACATTCCCAATAATACACCAGTAAGCCCTGTGTTGGTCTCTGCTTCAGCATTTTTAAATGTCCCAGAATTTTGTGGAAGGATCAGGAAGGCCTGATACTATGGAGGTTTGTTTTGGCCCTGCTCTTTCCATTTCACTATGGGCTGCAGCTGTTCACGGTCTGTGCGTGTTTCTCAATTAAAGCATTAATCCAAATCAGTTAAAATGATGGCACGCGGAGGAAGGACGCCCACGAAGTGTGCTCTGTCTTTCTCTGTTTCTTTCCCTCTGGTAATTGCTCACCAAGCATTCCTCAAAATGAGCATCAAAGCCGGGGGTCTGGTAAATGTGGAAAATCTGAACGTGAAGAGCAAAAAAAAAAAAGTAGGGAAATTAAGTCTGGGCTTCAGCTTTCTACTCCAGTGTACATTTTTCCCCCTGCAGCTTACTATCTAGCAAATAAGGTTGGATATGTTTTCTCATTGGTCCTAACCACTTCTGGGAATGTTTCTACCAAATGGATCACAATCGATATTCACAACATTTCAACTTCGTTCAAAATCCATCTATTCTCTATACGCCGAGGTTCCCAAGCTGTGGTCTACCTCAGCTATTCCACTCTCCTCAACTCTCCAGATAGAGCTACAGATAGAGATTTTACTACGGCGGGGAAAAAAAAGATTTGTGACAGAAACCTATGCGGTCGTGGAGCCCGAAAAGGTGTGTGACCTTCTTAGAAGGAAGAGCTAAAGTTTAGGAGATGGAGGGATGAAGTTCTTTCTGTTTACATGTGTGCCTCTTACAGACTGCACACGTCGCCGAGCAAGGACGAGAACGCTGAGAGGTCGGCGACGAAGGCCGGCTTTTCTCCCTCATTACTCTGGGTTAATATAAACATGTAGAGAGACTTGGCCTAGGCTGGAGCTCTGGCAAAATAAAAAACAGCTCTAAACATCCTCGAACACACGCCTGGAGCTCTGCACGCCACGCCACACCATGTCAGGTGCTCGGGAACACCTGTGACCTCACTATTACGAACACTACATGCTCTTAACTTCCTATTTATAAACGTGAAGAGACAATAACTCAAACATTGAGCAGCTGAACGAGAAAAAAGCCTGAAGCTCATATGTTCGGTACTGTACAGTGTCGTGTCAGACCACAGATACAGACAACACAACGGTGGACTTTCTTCATCCAGACATCTGTAATCCTCCTCGAGAATGGAATTCAAAATTCAAGCTGAGACCCTGTCGCTTTGAGTGTATAAGGTAGATAAGTCGAGAGAGATGTTTGAAATGTACGTGAAACACTGCGTATCTTAGCATTTTTTTTTTTTTTTTGAAGTTCTGGGAGGTCGGATTCGGTTAAGCTGCCGTAACTTGTGTTATGCGTGGGAGGAATGTGATAGACAAAGCTCGGTTATTCACCCCCAGCCAACCCTCCACCCTCCACCAACACCCCACCTCCCTCTTCTCCTCTGTCAGACGATAACAGTGCAGATCGGAGAGAGAGGATGAAGGGGGTGTTCGCTCGCGCAATGTGAAGCGGCGATAAGAAGGAATTGGAATGGCTACGGACTGTAGAAAGAGTCCAGCTTCTATTGTGGAAGAAAGCCGAGTTCCTGAGGCAGGAGGGCAGGAAGGGCAGGGAAAGGCGAAGGCTGAGAAAAGCATTAATTACTCCATCGGGGTCATAAAGCACCTGTCTGAGGTTGACACAAGAATCTTTGTTCTTATCATGACTTTTAACAATGCTGCTCCATTTCGTCTGACGTACCGTAAAACAGGGAATATGAGACATAACCCTGAGTTTTAATACCTCACTGTAACTGTCTAACACACTATTATGTCAGATTATGACGTTTGACCAAATTTCTAATTTGTGTAGAATCTGAATAATAAAATGTGTGATTTGTAATTCGTTTTGGTTTGCAAACCCCCGGGTGTGCTCTTTTATATCCCAACTAAATTTTTCCTTAAAAATTGAGCAGCGAATAAATAACAAAAGATAAATCCTCTCCATAGAGACAGTGATTTATATGATAATTTACAAAATAATAACAGAGAAATGTTTTCCAGTGCCAAAATTGTCTGCAACGAGACTTTAAAAAAAAAAAACAACAATAAAATCTCTACGAATCGTTTCTAAATGATACTGCAAGATCTAAATAAATTTTGTGATAAAAGTTAAAGTACAGCATTTGAAGTAAAAAAAGAAAACAAAACGGTTACTTCAAGTCTGATTGTAAATAAAAGTGTAAATAAAACGTAAAAAAAACCCCAAAACTTTCTCTTATTCCGATAAATAACATAGGAAAACATGAACTAGGGCTAATTAACGTGTTAGCTAGCATGATGATAATTCCACACAGAACTAGCAGAACTGCTAATAGCTGTGTTGGTAAACCTTTTGACTTTATATATTTATAGGAGAGAAATGCAGTGACTTTTACAAATATAAATGAAACTATACTTATTACATCATACTATATTAACATTAGAACATATTCTTAGGCAAAGACTAAGCTTTGGTGTTATAACTTTTACACTATATACTTTATAACTATAAGAATTACTTTCATTCAGGTGAGGTGGACAGAGCAGGATGATGCTTTGTCGGACTTTGGAAAGTTCATGAAACAGAAATTTTACAGAGCTAGCATCATACTAGCATCGTAGCTAACGTCAGCTATTGTTTGCTTTACATTAGAAGCTGTTTTGTATGTTTCATAAGATAACTGGAGCAGAATGTATGAGAACCTGGAAGGTGTGTGTGTGTGTGTGTGTGTGTGTGTGTGTGTGTGTGTGTGTGTGTGTGTGTGTGTGTTCAATAAAAATATCATGCCTTTTTAATCTTGCAGAAAACATATAGAAAAATATTGAGATGTGTTTAATAAGAACATTAATTTTAATATGTATAAATATATATTTTAAGCTGCTATATTTTTATTTTTTCACCATAAAAAAACAAGAGAAAAAAGGTCTTTTTAATGTAGGTAAGTAAATAAATACATAAAATATAAATCAGACAATAAGTAAAATGATCCACTCTATTTCTACTTCTTTACTTCGTCATTTCTTTGGACAAATATTTAGTAATTATGCATTATACATATGCTTAAAGTATTTTTCTTGTTAAGAAATTGTTCCTCTTATCCTCTTATCCTTAAAAAAATCTTTTTTAGTATCAATAAAAAAATACTAACTGAAAATGACCATTTTGCAATACAAAATGTATTGCGATGTATGCAATACAGCCTCAGCATTGCAAACAGAAACATTTTCTCGTGCAGGTGTGAGTTGTACAAATGTATTATTTTTATACAATTTGCTTGTTATTTATACCCAAACATCTTTATGTGCGTTTCCACCAACATGCTGCAAATGTTTTATTTGTTTACGTAATTTTTTTTTGCCTGCAAACCAGAACGGCTGAAGAATAAAGACGAACCGAGTTGCACTGAAACGTTTGTTTAACATAATGGATAATATTTTCAAATAAGAAACACACACACACACACACACACACACACACACACACACACACACACATTAAAATCGTAATCAAAGAGGCCACGAGATCTCATTTTCCGGTGTCTCTCGGTGCTCACGCCGTCTCCGTGTGCAGGCCTCTTAAATGTAGTGTGCACGGAGAAGACAAATATTTACACGAACGTTCAGGTTAAACTTCTTCGTTTTTCTACATCAGCCTGCTTCGTGTGTTCGAGGAGGAGGATTCTCAGAAACTCATCGTGACCTGGAATTTGTTTGGCCTGCAAAGTAGCTGAAGCTGCAAAGCAAAATAACACCATAAAACATCTTAAAGTTGCTCAGTGACACTGCGATAAATTTCTCAGGAGAGATTTTATTCTAAAAAAAAAAAAAAAACGGAAAGAATTGTGAGTATATGCGACTCTTAGATTTTCTATTTTATATTCGGAAAAATATAAATGCATTTATTTATTACACAAAAGTAATAAAAAAAAAGAAATTCCTCAAGACATTTTTTTGAACCCTTTTCCTGCCACTGAAATGCTAAAATCAGAAGAAGTGTTTTGAATGAATGGAGTCATTTGTGTTAAAATATATTTAGTTCAGTCAGTAAGGAAGTTTTGCTTTTATAATCATCATCACAGTTCCTGCTGTTCTTCATCGAACAGAGAATTCTTGAAATAATCATCTAAGCTCGGTTTGCGGTAAAGCACAAAGGCTGAATGCTGTGTCGTTCCCTCTGCTTGGAGACGACGCTGGAGTTCGGCTCACCGGTGGGTCGCTTTTCTGCGTGAGAAACTTTCTGCTTGTCTGTTCTTGGAAAGTAACACTTCGCACTCAAATCCCCTGTCATTACTTTTTCAATTCTCCTCGACCTTCCCTCATTTGCTTTCCACTCAACTCTGTAGGTCCACTAACACTGTGTTTTTATACATGCTGGGGAAATAACTTAATGTGAATGTTACTGTAACTGTTACTGTAGGAAACACCTGCTGATGGTTCGCTGATCTTATTGTCCTTCAGCATCGGGGATTTACACACTCGCGCACAGCTGGGATTTAATCGCACCTCGGGTAACGAGACTCGGGAGGGAAAAAGAAAACAAGTGAAATCTATTTATGAAACTTTTAACTGAGCGAGATTTCAGATGACGTGTGAGCGAGATTTAGGAAGGTCAGAGAAATCAGAGTGGGTCGTTTGGGTTTGGGTTTAGATTTGGGTGCGGGTGAGGAGCCGAGCTTGGCGGCGGTGCTGCAACACATTTTTCTCTGTCAAGGCTTGCAGGAGTTGCTACAAAGAAGCCAGCTGTCAGGCCTCATGGAACCTGGCCTCTAATTAAAACAGTGGAAAATTAGATAACTCCGCAAATTCATCACGGGCGCCCTGAGCCGTCAGGGCTCCCCAGATCTGGGGGGCTGCCACCCATCTTTTGTTTACACCATACAGACTTGGGCCCCTTTGTGCTGTGTTTTGTAGAGCTGAAGTTTTTTCTATCGGGCCACAAGGGTTTGTCCTGTGTGTCCCCTCCTCCCCTCTACACCTCTTCTTAGAAGCCCCTCCTAGAAAGAGATGATGGAGACCCTCATTCCACCCTTCTATCCCAGGGTAAATTCGCCCACTCCTACCTCATTAGCCCCTCATTTATTAGCTGCTAATGGAAGTTCTGACTGCTCTGATCTGATGTCATGTGCTGGAATACAAATGACTCTGGAAAAATTCCACTGGCCGGTTTCATCCGGTCCTCTCCGGCCCTGTTATCACGTTATGTTTCAGTTCAAAATGGTCTGAGCTTGACATGCCATTCATCGCTGTCTAACAAGGTCAGGTGCGATGAAGAGCGATATCCGAGCCACGCTGTGGTCAACCTCACATCAACCTGCTCCTGACAGTTTACTCTGACCAGAACCGCTGGGCCTGTTTTAACAGCTGACGTTTACACTACAGCCTAAGTGTAAACCAAAAAATGGTGCACTTTAAATAAAAAAGGATCCTGGAACGATAATTGTTTTAATGGGGTTACACCTAATCTGTCATGCTATAAAACACAAATAAATGGTGCGCTAGAGAAATGCAGGAGTCCGGGCCAGAAACAAGAGAACGTGAAACCAGTAGATGGAAGTTGACGCACACCATCCAAGTACAAAATCCTGTGCAAAATGTAGAATGAGGAGAGAATTAAACACTGTATGTGTAGTGTGCTGTTACAGGACAATAATCAACAGTGCAGAGGTGTGATGTTTGAGTAATTACTGTAGTTATTATAGTTACCACCTATAATTGTAATGTGTTATAAATTATAATGCAGTGTTTCATGAAGATTTTAATCGTCCCATTGGTAAAAGCTGAAAGGTCCAGTCACAGTTACATTTACACTCATAAAAATAAAGGTACCAGAAAGAACCAAAAAGGGTTTTCTGCAGTGATGTCATAGAAGAACCAATTTTGGTTCCCCAATGAACCTTTTAGCAAATGGTTCTTAATGCCTTAAAGATCCTTTATATAGTCTAAAGAACCTTTTTGCAGGGGGGCACAGTGGCTTAGTGGTTAGCACGTTCGCCTCACACCTCCAGGGTTGGGGGTTCGATTCCCGCCTCCACCACCTTGTGTGTGTGGAGTTTGCATGTTCTCCCCGTGCCTCGGGGGTTTCCTCCGGGTGCTCTGGTTTCCTCCCCCGGTCCAAAGACATGCATGGTAGGTTCATTGGCATCTCTGGAAAAATTGTCCGTAGTGCGTGAGTGAATGAGAGTGTGTGTGTGCCCTGCGATGGGTTGGCACTCCGTCCAGGGTGTATCCTGCCTTGATGCCCGATGACGCCTGAGATGAATGAATGAATAAACGTTTTTGCAATACAAATAACCTTTCTGTGTAACTGTGACCTCACTCTGAAATAAGGTTCTTCAAATGTTCTAATTAGTTCTAATTAGTTAATTAGTTCTGGTTCTTTCAAAAAATATTCTTGTTAGGGAAACTGTATAGTACATAAAAATTAACAATATATATATATATAATATATATATACCGCTCAAAATAATTAAGGGATCATTTGGTCTCCCCTTATCCTTCCTGACTGATTTGTCCCTAGTTTTGTGTTTGGTTAGGGTTT
>NC_083468.1:2669264-2689264 GCF_030014155.1 Tachysurus vachellii | reverse complement strand
GAAATGTCTTTATATGATATAACACTTCAAACATTAAAACTACTTCATACATGAAACCTGATACCAGATTAAAGCTATTTCATCTCGAATAGATGAAAAAATACATTTTTATTTGAGTTACACTCATAAGTGACCAGCTGATTTTTATTCACAAAAATCATGTGTTAATCATTATTCAATAAAATAATGTGTAATAAATATTCACACATCATTAGAACATCATTAGAACATTCAGTAATGTTAAGTTTCAGACACGTTTTCATTTCTCAGTCCAAATCCGTACCGATTCTGAACTGCTTAGGGGCGGAGCTTAAGATTACATTAAAACTTTTTCCTAAAACATGGATTTGCAAAAAAAGTCCTTTTTTTTTTTTTTTTTTTGCTCATCAGGAAACCCTGCAACCAAGAAGCTCATACAAGAAGATTTCTAAAACAATGTTGTCACAAAATAATAACCGTAATAACTCCCTGGTGTCACGTAACCTGAAACAGGAAGTAACCTGACAAGTTGAACCAATCACGTGTGTTGCCTGGTGCAGATCTCTCCCACGTCTGATGTGGACCACACCACGGTTCAGCTGAAGTTCAGTTGTTCTTTGGTCCGCACCCAAACCCGGATAGTTTACCGTATGTACCGAACTCTGAGCTCAAATGAAATCCGGTCCAGAAAAAAAGCCCTGAGTTGGAAATGCTGAATTGCAATCTGTTATGTAACGTTCAGCAAACACTAACAAAAATTCTCTTCATGAACCTGACGTCAAGGGAAATGTTTGTATTCATTCTCTTGATGCCAAAAATGTTTCTGCAAGTTGCAGGAAAAAAAATAAGATCTTTAACATCTTTTATTATTTAAAACCATAAACTTTCATTTTTTGGCTTCTTAGATGTTCCATGTGCAAATACAGTGCGTCTGTTTACTCTGTGCTTCTGTCCTGCTGTGCAACTTTGCACGTTGGAGGAGTACAAAATCACAAATGTGATTTATTTCTGTGTGTGTGTGTGTGTGTGTGTGTGTGTGTGTGTGTGTGTGTGTGTGTGAGAGAGATGCAGGCTGATTTGAGCTGTTTACTTTCCAGCCACTTTTCTGCTTACTTTGGGTTCAGATAAGGATTTGCTCCTAATGCAGCTCTAATGCTCAGGCCTGGCTGACAGCGCAGGTGATTGGAGCTGATTTAGAGGAGTGTAAAGCACTTCGAAAACATTATTACTTTTGCCACGATGCTGCAGAACAGAAGATCTTTAATCTAAAAGATCTGTAACTGGAAGACAACACAAGATTCTTCAAGGGGATCCTGGACAGGGGTGCTATGGATCTCTAGCGGTTTCCAATTCACCCTGGATGGGATGCCAGTCCATGCACTTATACGCACATACACTCATTCACACCTAGGGGTGAGTTAGAGTCACTAATCCACTTACAGCATTTTTCAGTTTTATGAGGTGGGAAGAAATTGGAGAACCTGGAGAAAACCCAAGTAGACATGAGGAGAATGTAAAAAAAAATCCACACAGACATTAAACTGAGCTCAGGATTGAACCAGGAACCCTGGAGCTGTAAGAAGGCATCGCTAGCCGCTCTGTACAATAAAGAAAGTGACGTGACATACGGCTAAGTACGGTGACCCATACTCAGAATTTGTTCTCTGCGTTTAACCCATCCAAAGTGTACACACACACAGCAGTGAACACACACACACACCGTGAACACACACCCAGAGCAGTGGGCAGCCATTTATGTTGCGGCGCCCGGGGAGCAGTTGGGGGTTCGGTGCCTTGCTCAAGGGCACCTCAGTCGTGGCCGGCCCGAGACTCGAACCCACAACCTTAGGGTTAGGAGTCAGACTCTCTAACCATTAGGCCACGACTTCCCCAAAAAGAAAGTAACCACGCAGACAATAATTTGAACTCACTCTCACTCATTTTCTACCACTTATCTGTACCTTGGGTCACGGGGAGCCTGTGCCTATGTCAGGCGTCATCGGGCATCAAGGCAGGATACACCCTGGATGGAATGCCAACCCATCGCAGGGCACACACACACACTCTCATTCACTCACACACTACGGACAATTTTCCAGAGATGCCAATCAACCTACCATGCATGTCTTTGGAGGAAACCGGAGTACCCGGAGGAAACCCCCGAGGCACGGGGAGAACATGCAAACTCCACACACACAAGGCGGAGGTGGGAATCGAACCCCCAACCCTGGAGGTGTGAGGCAAACTCTCTTCCTCGGTAGCTCTGCACTTATCAAATGAACTATTACAGATATTTCTTGGCTGCTGGTTCATCTTATTTGAATGTTATTCTTTGCAAACAACTTTGAAACTTTTTGAAACTTGGTTTCTGCAGTGAGCTAGAAATCCAGATCAAAGAACAAGTCCAGGAACCTTGAACTTTCATCAAAAACAGCCTGATTTACTGATCCACCAAAGAACATTTTAAAAATAAATTTGAAGCTTGAATATATTTTTCTCTAGATATTCTGTCTGATTTCCAAAATTCATTGCTCAATAATGAGGAATGAAGCTGTTACAGAAATCTTTGGGTGGACAGATGATGGAGAGATAAGGACTAAGCTTTCAGAGGTATTTCACAAGTTTGATGAGT
Organism: Tachysurus vachellii; assembly: GCF_030014155.1. Taxonomy (NCBI): domain Eukaryota; kingdom Metazoa; phylum Chordata; class Actinopteri; order Siluriformes; family Bagridae; genus Tachysurus; species Tachysurus vachellii. The sequence continues at coordinate 2,686,653 of NC_083468.1, read as the reverse complement.
CACCACAGGTTTATGAAGGAATCTGCAGGAACCACAGTTGTGCCAGCTCCAGAGGTGAAAAAATTACTAGAGACTTCTTATTTATATAAATTCTTTACTTGGGTCAAAGTGTAAGCCATTATGTATGATGAATATTCTCTGGTTTGATGTGAAGCTTTAAGAAAAGAATTTAAAAAATGAACCACATCTGTTTATTGCTCCGCATTTGGATTTCAACCGGAAAGTGGGCGGAGCCTAGACCCAGGGCCAGAGACCCAGTTACGAATGAGTCATTTTTCACCAATAACCAAAAACAACAGCAAATGGAAGCCTGGATGCAGAGCATAACTACATTCAACTCCTGAGCTTCTGCAGTTCCTTGTCTTCAGATACATCGCACGGGTTGAACCGGATGCCCTTTGGAACTTTCTGCGAAGCTTGTGTCATGCGACTGAGTAAAGAGCAATTTTACACCACTTACCACTTACTTGTATTAGCATAACTATTCTAAGTCTATAGCCTGTGTATTTCTGTTGCATTTACTGTGTGGTCCTGGATTCATTGCTTTTCTCCCTGAGATTTATTCAGTATCTATAGCTATCTATAGATCTTATCCGTCGTATCGGTCGGTGGGAGGGTGTCAGAAGGCCACCAGCACCGATTCAGCCTTTGACCTTCGACTCCGACTTACCACCTCCCCCTGTAACCCCCCTGCTGACGTGAGCCAACAGCAGGGCTGCACTCTATCAGTGATATTGAGTGTTGCGTGATAAGCCTGGTAGCTGCCGTGTCTTGAGCCAGTGGTCTGATGTATTGGCTGCTAGTGTGAGGAGGATAAGACCAATTCAGAGAACACAGATCTAATTAGTCTGCTCACTCAGGCCCTCGTCAGGAATGTCAGAGCCCTGTCATTAAGCACTCAGTCCATCGGGACAGCCACTCAGCACATGGCCTGGGGGGTGTTAGGAAAAGATCTGCTGCATATCACCACATCACACCAGTGCTAGGAAGATTAGAGGCAATGCTTTTTAATCTTTAAGAATTAACCGGCATCTCGTCTGCGCATTTTAGCAGTTAGGCTCTTTTCATTTTAGTAGTAAAATGTATTATAAAATAGAAAAATAGGATTATATTACATCTACATATGTACTTTTCAAACAAGTCCTTCATTCAGGTTTCTCTGAATGCTTAAGGTTTTACTTGGAACCTTGTTTTAGAATTCTACATAAACCTTTGAGAATTACCCCATAGGACACAACGACATTCAGAACCTTGTACCGAGTGCTAGAAGCCTTTTAACATTTTAGGTTAAAACATCAACAACACAGTACAACCGTGGACATCATCTCTGTGACATAATTATGCTTTTAGAAAGAATTTTATGGTCCATTACAGAAAGGAAAACATGCCTACAAAGTTTTGAGAGAAAACATCATTTTAACATTCAACCGTTTAAACCTGCAGTTGGAAGAACCAGACTTGCATTTTTCATTCTTATAACTATATAGGCTTAAAAAAAACAAGATTTCTCAAGGATCTTTGGAGGGTTAAATGTGCCGGGGAAAAGAAATTCATTATAATATGAAGTCTGTTTTGTCCTAGCAATTAGACATTAAGCAATGGCTGAAGTGTATTTCAGATTTGTTCTAAGCTACAGTAAGGTAACTGTGAGGCAATAGTCTGGTGTCAAGAGTACATCATAATCACGTCATCAGTTCCTCCGTTTTTTAAACCAATCAAAATTTCCACAATTCATGTGTTCTGTAATGCAGATCATCAGAATAATCTCAATGCAAAAGAAAAAAGTAAGTGATATCGGAAGCAATTGTTTGTCAAATGTGAAATGCTTTTCTTTGCATTTCGAAGTTTGTTAGGAAATAACAGGTTGCACAGGTCAACTATAAAACAGCACCCCTCGAGCAGGGGGGGTAAAGGTCTTGCTCAAAGCCCCAGCAGTGGCAGCTTGGTGGTGCAGGGGCTTAAACCTCAACAACCCAGCGCCTTAATCATTCAAGCTACCACCACCCCTAAATGATAAATGCAATAAAATTTATCCCAGATGGGACTCAAACTCACAATCTCTGGCTTAGGAGTCCGGTGCCGGTGAATACTAAAAAGCAGATCAGTGTAGTTTTTATGTTTATTGCTGTACTAACCATCAAAACCCGTAAAGGCTATAATTAAACTACAACTGGTGTTTACACGTTTATATGCAGAGAATGGCTGAGAGACTTGATTAAGTGGTGGCCTCCAGGGGACAAATGCTCCTCTAGGCACTGAGCAGATACGAGGCGTCAGAGATTTATGTTATTTTTAGGCCAGGCATATCTATACAAATGATCTCTCTTTCTCTTACTCTGACTCTCTGCATCTGTCTTCTCCTCTTTCTCACTCCCCCACATATCTACTCTCATGCCACTGCTGGGTCTCTAACATACTGGCATTCTGTTTTTATGTTTAATGCTTATGTTTTCAATAACCATGAACTCTTTATGCTGTAAAGGCTTTTAGGCCCTCGGGAAATTTCTTCATAAAGCTTATTTTACATGAGAATCTTGGCACACACACACACACACACACACATATATGATTAAGACCGAAAGGTATTCTCTTTAGCCACCAATTCCCAATTGCGTCTCCCATGGAAAATTCCTACACTGTATTTCTGCACTCTGAATGTCTGAAAGGAAATGCATTGGTAATAGTGTTTTTCTTTTTTTTTTTTGTAAAGAAAAAAGCAAAGGATCTTAGTGGTGCCCCTCTCATTCTCCATGCTATAGGCGAGGCACAGTTCGAGATGGCCAGTGCCCTGATATGTGAGATTAAGGGAGTTTAATGAACCCATGGGGCCTGTGCAGGCCTTCTAATAGCCCATTTTTATCATCCTACGACTTCCTCCAGCTCTCCCTGTGGGGAGGAGGAGGAGGGACTCCATGGTCTTGTTGGAGCCCAGTGATAAAAACCTTGGCCTGGGTTCACAGGCTGCTGGGAATAGCCTGAGCCTCAAAGTTTTTCTAGTGTAAAAACCAAATGTCAGCATGCTCAGACTTGGGAGGCTCTGACAGCTATAGGGGTACACTGGGGAACACAGTAGGAGACAAGAAGAACCTTTCGGTTCTTGGTCAAGAATCCCTGACAAATTGTGGTGGCTTGGTTCTTGACAATGTCATTACTACGTGTCTTCATTACGTATCTCCCAGCTGCATCCTACCGAGAAGATGGGTGTACTCCATCTTTCCGACCCCCTGAGCTGAGTAGATTAGCATGACCAAATTTGGCTTGGACTTCACCCTACAATTACTGGACTTGCATGCCTTGCCTGCCACATTGCAGTCCTGAAGATTTCTGCGCCTGTGCTGTTTCAATTTAGCAGTGTAGCAAAATATGACCTATAAGGAACTCCAAGAAGTGGGTGTGTGGAGCTTGTCCTCAGTTGTAGTATCTCCAGAGAATACTTCAGTCAGAGGCTTTCAGGGAAATGTGTTGCTAGGAGGCCGCTGTGAGAAAACAAAAAAGAAAAAAACACAAAAAAACAAAAGCAGAATACATAATTTCTCCAGCTTGGCGCAACATGAGAGGGATTGTCCATCTCAGCGCATCGGCATGCTGGATGCAATAGAGACGCTGAGATGAGCAGGCATGGGGTCTTTTTATGAGCTGCTCTAAAAAATCCCTGTCCTGCTTCCCACGACGCTCAGACCAGCGTCACAGGCTCTGTAGAAATTAAGAAGAAGGAAACTAGGAGAAGACGGACAGATATGGAAGTGGGAGGAGAAACTGAGAGGGACTGAGAAATAGAATGACTTCGGGGGAGGCTTGATGGGAGAGAGAGATGAGGAGAATAAGGAGGGGTGAAGTGACCTCCATGGATAGCTGGAAGATCTCTGGCCCTTGTGCGAATGTGCTGATGTATCCGGCTTCCAACGGTTGGAGCGATGACTCCAGTTCTCCAGTGATCATGCTCTCCAGGGCAAAGACAGAGCGATCAGGAAGTATTAGCGATCGCTGAAAAAACCAAATGCACAGCAGCAGCACTGTTTCTTCTGTCTTCTTGCATGCTTAATAGCAGAAGCGGCTCCAAAAATAGCACTGATACACTTGTCATAAGTGTTGTGTTCAAAGCTGCACTTTGTCTGAGTTCATGCATCATCCTTCTGGACTTTCTCTCACATGGCCTGGGGAGCTCTGTTTTTCTGTAGCATGTTGACCATTTGCTTTGGCTATCAAAGGGCAATAAGGATAAAGAAGTTATCGTATTCACATAACAGTTTCTATTTCAGTTACAGAACCTGCCACTGGAGGCACGTAGAACCCCCGTAACATTTAGCTGCCCTGGTACACCATCATTCCGGCTCTCAGTCATAGTTTTTGGACCGTAATGTGCAGGAACACTAAGTAACAATGACTCTATAAGACTCTGATAATGTTGCTCAATCTAAACTGATGTGGAAATTGTGGAAATTTTGATTCTAGCTTGATTCTAGATTGTGGAAATTCTCATTCTAGCTTGCCAACAATCCAGCCATGTACAGCAAAGTTTTATTGAATTAATCCGGTTCTAAATACTAACACAATGACTAAAACCTTCATTCAATCATCTTATCAGGAATTGCAGTGTATCCAGTGGCAAATCCCAGGGTCACAGTGCGACGTGACAAAATATCTCATATCATCTGTTAGCACCTTTTATTACACTTGATTCTGATTGGTCTGAAGATTGTTCTTAATTCTTGATACATTTTCCATAACAGTCGGTCCGACAGCAGTACAGCTACAAATCGCTCATTCTAATACGTTAGGGTTTCTATAGTAACGACTTACACAGGCACTTGTACAGTGGATTCTAAGTCAAGTAATAACCTTTATTTAATGATATGAAAACACTGTCAGTGTTCTGTAACACTAAAAGATGAAAAAAGATGAAAAAAACTGTCAGCATATTTCCTCAATGTTTCGATGCTAGCGTATTAGCATGTCCTGTCAGTTTCACATCAATATTACATCAATCTTTTTTTTTGAGGATTTCAAATGAGCGACATAACAGATTCTCCTCTCAGAGTTTTTTTAAAGTGATTAGCAATATAATTAAGGTTAGCTAGCTTTGATAACACTAGTACTGTTGCTAATATACCGAACTGGGCTAGCAAAAAATAATGTACGTTTATAGTGATTTATGTACAAAAGTGTCTAAAGTATTGCTAACTTTCTCTAAAGACGTCACAGCTTGCTCTGTGGTATTCGCTGAAGCCAGAGCTGCTGTTGTCAGGAGGAGTGAAGTTTTATCTGGGAGACTGAATGTTGTGGTAACAGAGAAGCTCATGTTGAAGGCAGATGTTATCTGGATTGTTTGAACAAGGCTGGATGGATGGGTGGAGCAAGAGCCTGGTGACCACTCTGTTTCTTTTTCAGGCTTAAAGATTACGATAAGAGCATGCTGACTTCAGCATCCATCTATAAATCTTAGTCTTATTCTCCGTAATTCTCCTCTCCCACTTGTCTGATTACGACTATGCAAAACGAAAACATGCGCAAGCTAGGCTAACGTTAAGAAAGACAGGATGGGTAAAAATGGAGCTGTTACTCTAAATGATAAGATAATTATATAACATAATACTATAATAATTTGTTTGTTAGCTAACCTTATGTACATGAATCACAATTAACTAACATTTTTAGCCTAGCTTTTCAAAGCCAAGCTCAGTATATTATCAACAGCACAAGAGTTATCTAAGCTAACAAAATAGTAGTAATAGTTAAATAAATTAAATAAGTAATTGTTGAACATGATTTATTAGCACTTTGTTAGCATCAGCATATTGGAGATTGATTACAAGCAAGATTGATTGATTACAATTTGCCTGCTTATTTACAGCAACAGGTATCATTAGCCAAAGTTATTTTATTAGCTAGTAACCTAGCTTGTGAACAATCATCATGGTAGCGCATAGTAGCTTGAAGTTCTTAACCACAAGGTCTTTGTTATATATTCAAGAGACAAGAAGCTTTTATTGTCATTTCAACCATATATAGCTGTTGTAGTAGACAGTGAAATGAGACAACGTTTCTCCAGGACCATGGCGCTACATAAAACAAAGACAGAGCTAAGGACTTAGTAAGTAGTCCTAGCCACATAAAGTGCATCTGTGCAACCTGGTGCAAACAATGCAGGACAAAAGACAAAAATTGTCTTTTGTCCTGCATTGTTTGCACCAGGTTGCACAGATGCACTTTATGTGGCTAGGACTACTTACTAAGTCCTTAGCTCTGTCTTAGCGCCGTCCAGTGTAAATACTGTATGTTAACAATATTGCGTGTGCAGAAATATTGGAATGAAGACAGTATTATAGCAGCAGTTGCATAAGGTAATGTAACGTATTGTGCAAAACAGCAATCAACTGAAATGTGGGACAGTGTGTGTAAAGAGCAAAAACAGTGTGCAAAACAGCTTGTAAACAGTTTGATGGATGTATAATGGAAGAGTATGTAATATTTATCACTCGACTGAGCTAACTAGGCTTGCCAGCTAGCTAAAAAGAATTGCTACCTTTCCTAGCAAATGTAACAACACCTTTTTTTTTTTCTTTCTTTCAAAGAAACAGCATTTAGCCCAGGATTTAGTCAGGTTTGTCCTTCTGAGCACTGAAAATAGAGGCAACATTAGCAGCATTACCTGAGAAAGGTAATTTAGTTAACTTTAGTGACACTTGCAGCTCATTCATGCGACAAAATCTGTTGGCTATTTTTTAGCTTTTGTTAGATTTGCTGCATTAGCTTGTGTATTTAACACATCAACTCTCATTAGCATGGTCTGATTCATTAGCAAGAATTAGCTTCAATATTATCGGAAGCTTGCTTTCTAGCAAGCTAATAAGCAGCATTCTAGCACACGTATTTGCTCTCTGTAGACTTTTTTCTGTGCCTTTGTTAGCTGCATAAGAACAAAAAAATGTTTTAAATGTAGAATTGTATAATGACTTGTGACAAGTTTTCAAGCTCATAACAGCTTTCTTTAGTATTATCAGTTTGAATTGTCAGCAAGATTATGATATTTATTTATGATGAAATCTTACTTTGTTTGTTGTAACTATTTCCTGTTTCATACATTTTAACCTGGGTAAGTGTTCCTTAAAGTATATATATATATATATATATATATATATATATATATATATATATATATATATATATATATATATATATATGTGTGTGTGTGTGTGTGTGTGTGTGTGTGTGTGTGTATATATGTTCCTTTCAGAAATACTTACTAGAGTATATACATCTGTGTGTGTGTGTGTGTGTGTGTGCGTGTGTGTGTAAAAAGAAATGAGTGTGTGTGTTCCTCTAAGCGTCACTTTCTCTGTCCGTACATCAGAATGATCGAGTGGAATGTAATGTATCAAGTCATTACATGCATTTATCATGTATCCTAATCACATTATATAATAAAACATGATGGTAATACAAAATTCTCTTGTAATTACTTCCTGGAACACGTTTTTCCAGCAGCGTGTCGGGTCCCGGTGAAGACAAGAACACTGTTGAACCAATTCCATTAGAGCGCAAATTACATTTAATAATAAAACGGCAGGCAATTACGCTTGCTATTACGGCGGTGTAGAGGTGAGGCTGTGCATGCTCAAGGGGCAGAGGCTAACATATGGCTCAGCTCAGTGCGAGACCTCCTTAATAAAGCTAACATTGTCATGACTGATGTATGGCAGTGCTGTAGTGGCCACTGAAAGATTCATTTGTCTTCTCAATTAAGGAAAGAAGAAGAAGAAGACGTGAGAACCTGTGGCATCGAGTAGGTGGAGGGATTGTGTAGTCTTCGCTCTGCAACATGTTAGGAATCGGCATTTGAATGAGCGCCAGGAAGAGCCTGGGAGTCGGATTGGGACCACTCCCTCCCGTATTAACTCTCCTACCCCCCTTCCTCCTACTCCTCCTCTTCCTCATACCCCATCCCTTTTATTCCTCATTTGCAGAGTAGCCAGGAATCCCTTCCCCTGAGGAGGAGGCCTGCTTTCATGTGGGGAGCCGAGCACCGGCAATCAGGGAGCTAACCACATCGACTAACTCCCTGTGCTGCTCACAAACATGTGCTCTCACACACCCACTCATACACACACACGCATGTTTTAAATACTTTATTCAGTTTCACATAGAAGACAAATGAATCAAAGACAAGCAGATATTCGAACGACCACACATGATGATTGTAGAAAATACCTCCAACACTAATGAGGGCACTTAGAACATGCCTGCTTGTTTGTTTTCAACATGGAGAAGTGGCTGCCTCGCGTGCTTTATCCTCTGCAGTTTCACCACACGCACAAACACACATACAGTACACACACACACACACACTGCTCCTCCTTATCAGACGAAGCATCATGCGTCATCATGCCTCACATTCTTCTCAAGTCTTAGTACTTCTCAGGACCACAGAACTGGAAATAAACAGATATCGAGGGCTGGGAACACACTTTAATTTTATAAAAGAGCCAAATCGAGGAAAATTGGGAGGTCACAGACGGAGTAATGGTTCCCCTTTGGCATTGTTTTCTGATTCCTGGTTGCTTAACTATCTACAAAGAGGCTCTTTGAACACAAGAGACTGTTATCTGACTAAATGGTGGCTGTTAAAATGGATGTTTATCTAACATGACTTTTCTTTTGCTCAAATTACATTTTTTATTAAGGTAAATGAAAAAAAGAGAATTGAACGAGTGACTTTTAGATCGTGATGTTTGTTCGGAAGTAATGTTACCAAGGGTCACATTTGTAGGAAATATATTCAGTTCAATTTTATTTGTATAGAGTTTCTAACTATGGACATTGTCACAACGGACATTATTCCTGTTTAGATAGATTAATAATAATAATAATAATAATAATAATAATAATAATAATAATAATAATAATAATATGTTTAATTTATATAGCGCCTTTCCCATGCTCAAGGACGCTTTACAAGGTACAGTATTTCAAGACAGAGGAAATATGACATTTGCCCAGGATGAAGGATCATACATATACATACATATACATATTCGTCGGACATTTGCCCAGGACGAAGGATCACATGCAGCTGCATGAGATAATAACAGAAGACAGGACTATACACAAAAACATACAGTACAAGAGATAGAACTCTACATAGTACACGATACATACACCACATTTCAGAAAAATTAAGGACTCCTAATACATACTGTATGCATTTACTGATAGTGAAGGTTGAAAAGGTGGGTCTTAAGCCTTGGTTTAAATTCAGACAAAGTGGTGATGGTTCTGAGTGCAATGGGTAGGGTGTTCCATAGTGTTGGAGCAATGATAGAAAAGGATCTGCCACCCGCAGAGGATAAACGGTACCTAGGAATACAAAGACGTTCAGAATTTGAAGACCGGAGTGATCGTGAAGGTACATAGGATGAGAGAAGATTGGAAAGATGGGGGGGGCATTTAGTGCCTTATAAGTGAGCAGTATGATTTTATATTTTATGCGAGATGAGACTGGCAGCCACTGAAGATCAAATAATATGGGGGTGATGTGGGCAGATTTTTTATTGGAGGTTAAAATTCTGGCAGCCGAGTTTGTATGTACTGTAAACGTGAGACAGAGTGAGCTGATAGACCAGAGGAGATTGAATTGCAATAATCGAGACGGGACGTAATCAGAGCATATACTAATGTTTCGGCATCATTTCTGCAGATAAAAGGTCGCAGTTTGACAATGCGTTGTAAATGAAAAAAAGACGATTAATAAAACAGTCCTCTTTAATTATCATGTCATATATTTCATCTGTTTTTAGTTTAATTATATTTCATAATTACTTGAACCTACAGTAGAATTAACAAATAACTTAATTGACATGTAATCGTCACTGCACACTTTTTAATTGACACTTAACTGTCACTACGTACTTTGCAGTGAGCGCAAACACAAACTACGAACTCAGCATAATAACTTTTATTAAAATATTAATGAGATAAATTTAATTTGCTCTGGATAAAATACTGCCAAAAATGATAATGGTATAAAAAGATAATATCATCTGCCAAATACTGTGAATGTAAATATAAATTTAGCGCTTTTTAATTCTCCGATTTGATTCATTTTGGTAAATTACAAAAAATATATATATATAAAAAATAAATAAATAAAGTGGTTTAAAACTCTTTGTAATGTTGTTATAATAAAAAAATAAATATTACATAAAAACTAATGTAAAGCTTTACTTTTTTTTTATTAGAGAAACGATGTAATAAAAATGAATGAACTAATTTCTCTCCCATGCGCAGCGTAGCGTAACTGTGATGAATTGAGATTTGCTTAATGATCCGTTCTCTCTTTGCTAAAGTACTTTTTGTCTAGAGGAAGTGGACTCCTGACGATCCTAGTCACTGCTGTCACTTCATCCAGACATAAGCAAACAATACATAGTTAATGTTGAGTTCTTTATAACAAATACTCAAAGGCACTAAATAGTCACAACGAGGCACTTGTACAGACTAAACAATCCATTGTTCATACACATTCATCAAACCCCCCCAAAAAAAACACCTCGATAATTGATGAAATTTCATCATCGGTGTTCATATTAACCGTTAAGCAAATCCTGAGCTCTTTATCGTCCAAACAGTCTGTATATTTATTATAGAGATGAACATTTTTTATTCATTTTATGTAGATTCATGAGTCGTATCTGAGAGTTTTTATGCCAGAAAAACAAATCACATTCACTCTGAGTATGAGTCAGGATTTCTGTTCTACAGTAACTCCAAATACCTTTTCTACTCTACATCATAAAACTTTTTACAGCTTTCATCACTGGCAAACATCAAGCTACTGGGATTGTGACAATAATTCACCATTTAATTTAGTAGATATGTTTGGGAGTCATGAACATCACGGACGTGTGCACAGTAGCGAGGGGGAAATACACCATGTGACGCTGAAACGGAGGAAGTCGGATATCAACGAAGGAACCTCTGGTGAACTATAAAGAGAAAGCTGTGAAAGATAACATCCTGCTCGGGTGCAGAACGACAGAACTTTATTCCTCACCGATATGAAAGCGTGACACGAGACGTTATTTAAAGCGACCGCACGCTGGATTAATCCAATCACATGCAGATATGCAAATAAGATGAAGGTTAATCCAGGGTTTAGGAATGTACAGTGTGAAACAAAGTCAGATTATAAAGATCCAGGATTCATCTTTAACTCCGGGTAAATAAAGTAGGAGCAGTGTGAAACCTCAAACTACACAAACCCAGGATTCTGTTTAGTCTCAGTTTATAATCACACAGGGAAATATTTCATCGTATTGTTGTGACATCACTATTTTTTAAGTTTAAGACATCTCTTTAACTTCTACCTGCATATTTAAATTTTTAGGTCTTAAACCGCGCTTATTGTTTTTGTAACGGATTAAAAGTAAACAGTAATCCGATCGCACAATTAGGAGACGTCTATGAAGGTCTGCTTCCTGTGAATAGATTAAAAACCTTGTAAAAGCATGAGTGAAGAATGCGAGCAGCTAAGATGAGATGAGGAACGTGATACCGAAGGCTGCAGGTTGGACTCGTCCTCACCGTTAAACACCGCTTGGCACGAGGCGGAGCGTGTCGCCTTCCACCTGTGGTCAGCCTCTCAGTCTCAGTGATCCGTGTCAGACACGTTGAAGTGAGACAAAATTAGCTATGTACACAAACACAGCACCATCTTCGGGTTTGAAGGCCTTGAGACGTTGAATGGAGCCGTTTACGGTTTACGGTGTGTTACGCAACTGTGAGAGCTTTAAACCTTTCTCGTAATTTCTTCTTAAATAATTTCCTCTTTTCTCAATCGATTTCTTTCTGCCCATAATGAGCAATGGATCATGGAGCTTGGCAATGTCAAACGCCAAGCTTTGTGAGTTTCAGCCGTCCAGAGTCGATCGTGTCCTGCCAAGCGAGTACCGAGGATTTGAGACCTGTTCTATGAAATTTCATACATTTTTCTCCTTCCTCGATATACTGAAGTGAGAACTGTCTAGGAAAAGTGTTATCTGGACCTTCTCCTGAAATTAACCTGCTTGAGAATTTATTTAATAATCAAAGCGAGTGGTCGTAAGAGGGAACCCGTGTGAAACCGTATCCTGTGTTACATTACTGAAATGCAGAGTAACAGTGTGGTGAGTTTTAACAAAGTCAGCAGGCTCGACCTTGTTCATGAGACTCATGCTTCTGTTTATTCCCCTGCTGGAAACCCATGATGGTTCTGAGCGTTAGGTGCTGACGGGGATTCAGGTCTTCTTCTCGGTCTTGTTAGTGTGTTTCAGAAGAGGACGACTGGGTTCTACTGAAAGAAGCAGGAGAGGAGATCAACCTGGTCTGGAGATCTGGGGTAACGTGGAAGAGCACAGATTCGTCTGGCACTTTTCAACACTGACCCTGACTGAGATCTGTCTACTTTCACAATAAGGAGCAGTTTGATTGACACTGCAGATGTCCAACATCAGACTTCTTCCTGTGGGTCATCATTTATATAAAACTCTGTGATAACATGGCAGCTCTATTCTATAAGACATATTATATTCTGAATGCTATGGAGTGTTTCTCTCAGAAATAATTAGATAATCATCTAGCTGAAATAACGTGCTTTTCCTGACCACAGATACACAGATAGTGTTTAAAATATCATCTTGATTCGTTTCTGGAACAGACTCTGGGTCTCTCCTCTGTCCAGATGCCAAGATGGCCGCCACAGCTTATTTTGACAGTGTTCAAAGGCTCGTTTTCTTGATGGAACCTGTGGCTGTGTCTCAATCAGCTCTTTACCTCCCTAGGTAGTGAACCACTTTATAGTGTACATGAGTTGGGACATTGCCTAACCCTAAACCCTAACCCCTAACCCTAAACCTTAACCCTAACCCCTAAACCCTAACCCTAAACCCTAACCCTAAACTCTAACCCCAAACCCTAAACCTAACCCTAAACCCTAACCCTAAACCAAACCCTAAACCTTAACCCTAACCCTAACCCTAAACCCTAACCCTAAAACCCAACCCTAACCCAAGGACTTGGACTCACTACAAATTCAAATTCAATTTATTTGTATAGCGCTTTTAACAATTGACCACTACACGCTGGGACATTGGGGGGACTGGGTCGTTTTTATGTAGTTTAAAATGATTTCTCTCATGCTGTGATCAAGCGGATCGTAGGCTAGCTAGTGGGCTTCATTTAAATTCGTAAACACTTCCAAGTTGCTCAAACAAACCATATGCATTTTTACGGCATTTGGCAGACGTCCTTATCCAGAACGACTTTTATTTTTTCATCTCATTTTTATACAAACTGCGCAATTGAGGGTTAAGGGCCTTACTCAAGGGCCCACCAGTGACAGCTTGGTGGACCTGGGAATTAAACTCACAACCTTTCCAAATAAATGAAGTAAAATAAACATCGAATAAAAGTGATCATCTGAGAGCTGAAGCTGATTACAATTATAGATGAAGATGAATAATGAATTTTTTTTCCAGAAAATCTGATTTACAGACTGTTTGTCATTTACAGGTTTGTGTGCATCGATGGTCACTGGTTTTACTGGCGTAAATGCACTAGTTTTAATTCTTATAAAAAAAAAAAAAATACACTGAAAAGGACAAAAAGTGGCTTTCGTATAATAAGATAAAAACAGTATAAAAACAGCTGAGGTTTGTCTAATAACGTCATTTTTATTTAAGGATAAAATATAAATATTATGAGGCAATATGACCAATCAGAAGAGAAAATAATCTGCATACGAAATCAGAAAGATTCAAGGCTTAAGATTGTTCAGAGCTGTTGAAGTTCCTTTGTTGTCAGTTTGACTCCAGACTTTACAGGAAGGTGAAGAAATAATAAAGGTAAAGTTTGTGTACATCATGTTTATGTCAGATCGGATCCCTATCCCGAGGTATCAGTGATACGCTGCAGTCTTGATTTGCTCTGTTTGATTACAGAGATCTTGTCATGGATTTTCAGCACTTAGCTACTTGGTTTCAGCTGATTGGCGTCTCGTTGTATATAAAACAGATCTACATGGTGGCCGGCGGTCAGACCGAGCCGGGCGTCGAGGAAGTACGAGTTTAATCCGATTCGCTGTCAATCTCCTTAAAGCCTCTTTGCTTGAAATATTTACACATCGGTGTAATGGACATCTAAACCTGTGACGATTACAGCTACCTTATTGAGGCTAAACAAATTTAGATGTGTGTTACTGTTGGCGCACACACACACACACACACACACACACACACACACTTAAACACTAAAACATACTATTGGAATCACTGTTTCTTCCTGACTCAGGAAGCAGAGTCAAATTTCTGTGGTTGTCCCGCCGGACTGGCTCCTCTCTCTCTCTCTCTCTCTCTCTCTCTCTCTCTCTCTCTCTGTCTCTCTATGTCTCTCTCTATTTCTCTCTCTCTCTCTCTCTCTCTCTCTCTCTCTCTCTCTCTCTCTCTCTCAGTATTAATCTCTCCCTAAATGTCATTTTTGCACTTGTAAAATTTCTAAAAATCACATCACATTTACAAAACAGACAGAATCTATAAATATTCATGCTATGCAAATTAGAAATGCCTACATATTCTCCTGCTATCTTAACTAGCTAGTTATTTAACTGTTAATATCTAGCTTGTATTTGACTTTATTTACTCGATGATGTTTGTCAACAAAAGCAGCCAGACCTTAAACTACACCACAACAGTTGTTTTTTTTTAGCAGCTAGCTAACCCTGGCTAGTTCCTAGCCAACTAGCTTAACGTACAAACATCTGAGTAGCATATCGCCATCCTTTAATAATTAACGCATCACGATCTATACGATACGATGCTTGAAGAGACGGTTGTGTCGTGACATTGCAGAAGGTTTCAACTTGAAGGTGAATTTAATGATGTGTTAAAACATTTCAACCAATCATTCGAACATCTGTAAAATTAGATCCAGATCGACAAAAGGAATGAACAATTTCTAAATCCAGATGTGCTTCAATTATCCCTGTTTATTAATGACAGAGTGAAGAGTCTTCTTCGCTACATCTCGTCTGTGTATGTCGAGCTCCAGGTGGTCCGTGTCAGAGAAGGTGATTTAAACATGCTGTCCTTTTACTCTCTCTCTCTCTCTCTCTCTCTCTCTCTCCCTCTCTCTCTCTCTCTCGCTATCTCAGAGGTCAGAGGCAACGTCAGCGAGGTCTGCGGAGTCGTGTTATAGAGTTGTGAAATGGAAGGATTCTTGTGTGGGACAGAGCTCTTAAACCTGACTCCAGAGATAAATTATGACATTCTGGAGTTCACCTTGTGTGGAGCATCCGGCTGTGATCGTACACACACACACACACACACACACACGTGTAAACCGTGACTCGCACACAAACCATCACATTGTCTTATCAACGTCTAGACTTGACAGTATTTCATGATAATCATGATCCATTTTATCACATTAAACCTTCGCTTTTTTTAATCCTCATTCGATTATCCTTTGCCTCTCGGTCATCATTTCACACGTTATTTTCAGCAAACGCTTTCACTCTGACGTGCCGCTCCTGCCAGCAGCTGGATCTGGTTACGTTTAGAGAAGCGTTCATGTCCGGCCATGTGTGTGCGCGTGTTGTTCTGCTGATTAAGGGAAGAGATAGATGAATGAATAATAAATACAGCGGCGGATAGGCAGCCTTTGTTCTAGCCGAAAAACCTTGTCGTAACGTACAAAGCTAAAACACGCCTCGACACCCAAACTGTGGATGACGGCAAGCTGCTGGCTTGAACCGGTGTGGTCCAAGCAGGCTGCAATGAGGTCACGTAAGTGCTTACTAATAGCACACAATCTACATGATTTACTTAAATCCTGGCTCAAATGACCGGTTTTTATTTTAAACCTAATATATGGAATGTATATATATATATATATATATATATATATATATATATATATATATATATATATATATATATATATAAGTGGGATGTGTTGCCATGGAAACACAGTGTTTACATGTTGACTTTGGTTGCATGAGGTCTCGTGCTTGTGAAGTTGAAACTGTTTTCAACTGAATTCGTTATGATTTTTTGTTTGACTGAATTTGTGCTGATTTTTTTTGTGTCAGTAGAATTTTCCTTTCAGGGGATTTTTGATTTCAGGAAAATTCACACTGAATTCAACGCCAATGCAAAGCAATGAAACGTTTGTGTGGGAATTTGCATAGTTGAAACACTTCTCTCACTTGCTTTTAACCTTTAAACTGCTGCTGGTAAACAGTTTTAATTAAATGTTCTAATATTTTGTAATAACCAACTTGTACAGGATGATAAGCGACGATCCTGTCGCTTTCCTCCTCAACAACCTTCCACTGTACAAAGTTAAGTGTGTTAAGTGTATTACAAGTTAGGTCACTAGTACTAACTTATTACTAGGTTATTATAACTATAACTTATTATTAGGTTATTTATTATGAATTAATTCATTTAAAAATTTATTATTTACTTTCTTGCTAATTACTTAATACTTTGTTAATTATTCCATTAATTATTGCCTATTGACTATTAAGTATTACTTACCTACTGGTTACTTACTTATTTATCTGCTTATTACTTATTATGACTAAGCTATTTATATTAATATTATTTACTTGCAGAATTATTAATTCCCTAATTACTTTTTCACTATTACTTATTCAGTTACATATTACTTATTATTTATAATTCTAAATTATTAATTTTCTTTCTTACCTACTGACTTTCTTACTACATGTTACTTACAGTACCTACTCACCTTAGTTGCTAGTTAATAAATAAAAATATACTGTAAAACTATATATATATATATATATACATATATATATATATATATACATATATATATATATGTATATATATATATATACATACATACACACACATACTATAATAAAAAAAATACGAATTAATTATCACTTGCTTATGATTTATTTGCTGTTCTATAACTTCCTTACTATTAGCAGTATAATTAATTTGGTAATTATCTAATTACTTACTAATTTGCTCATTACTTGCTTAAATACTAGTTCACTATGTCATTTGCTTTTTCCCTACTGATTTAATCACTACATATTACTTTCTTACCACCTATTAATTAATTACTTGATAGTTATCTAATTAAGCATATTACTCACCTACTAACTAATTACTTATGACTTAATTATTTCATTTATTACTTACTTGCATAAATATAATTTTTTTTAGTTAGTTATATAATTACTTATTCATTTGCTGGCTATTTATTTATTTACTTAATAATTTATTTATTCTTAACATAACTATTACTTATATTCATAAGTGCTTAATTGCTTTGTTATTTACTTACTGCTTTCTTAGTTTTAATTGATTTCATGATCATT
>NC_083468.1:2629264-2656764 GCF_030014155.1 Tachysurus vachellii | reverse complement strand
TTACTTTAGCTCTGTCTGCACCAACCCAGCTCTGATCACTCGCTTCCTCCAGCTGGGCCAAATCAAGGCCTAGAGCCCAGCCCTTCAACTCTAACTGCACACACACACACAAACACACACACAGGCTTTTATAAAAGTTAATATGATCCCAAACGACCCCCGGCGACTCACGGACTCATCCACTGTCTGTTCCGATACACGTTCACCTCCAAGACACGGTTATTGTTCGGGATGTAGGAGTTTGGGCTGCGGTACCGTACTCAGGTTCTGTCAGCCCGCATCCAGGAGCAATTAGCGTGTCAGAGGCTTTGGCTCATTAGATGTGATAATTGCTTGCTAACACCTGGTACAAGAAACAGGAAGAGACACAGAGCTGTCTGGACCTGAGCTGTAGCCCATGTGTCTGTGAAAAGGGGCTCCATGGAAAAAAATGATGTGATGCTATGCAGAGATCAGAGAGACACAAGACAGAATGTCTCCAGCTGTCTGTCTGTCTGTCTGTCTGTCTGTCTAACTGGTTTATTCCTCTTAAAAACTATTATTCAGTATCTGTTTTTAAAGTTTTAGGCAAGGCGTATACAGTATTTATATAAGAGTGACTGCTTTTGAGCCACACACAACACAGAGGAGTTTAAAGAGTTAATTCTGAAAGAAAAAACAACACAGAAAAACAAAAACAAACAAACAATAATATTTGCAGATAAAACACTTAAAATGCTTATTTATTTATTTATTTATTTATTTATTTATTTATTTATTTATTTATTTATTTATTCTTTATTTATATACACTTGAAGTGAGTGTAATAGTTTCCATAAATACTAATTAATAACAACTGTTTATTAATTATAATTAATTATATATTATATTAAATAAATAATAATTGGATAATAAAAATACTACTACTACTAATTATTATTATTATTATTATTATTATTATTATTATTATTATTATTATTATTATTATTACTATAGGTTTCATTTTTATTTTGAACAGTAAAAAATGACAAATTAAGAATGATAAAGTAAAAGACTACGTTCTTGCTTGTTTTTTCTTTTATTCTGTTGTATCTGTCTGTTCTCTAACATGTTGCTGTAATAAATGATAATGTACAAAGAAACATATTTAAGTGGCTTTAAACAATTTTTCCTTTAAATCCACAGAATTTAGTCATCTGAACTGTTTTAGTAAATAAAAATGATTCTGTGGTGTCAGTTTTGTTGTTAGTTAAACTACATATTCCACACATTTAAAGCATTTTAAAAAACATTATAATAAATGTTTGACATTAGTTTCTAAGTAAATGCTCACCTCTTATATCACATTTATTTCTAAATGAAAATGTAGGATTTATTTATAATGAAACACGGTTTAAGAAAACGTCCTGGGTGAAGCTCCTCCTCATGAAGCGGTAATGGCTGAGATGCTGCTAAGAAGCTTTGTTAGACACAGCATAATGCTCAAAATTCATTCATTCATTCATTCATCTTCAACCGCTTATCCGAACTACCTCGGGTCACGGGGAGCCTGTGACTATCTCAGGCGTCATCGGGCATCAAGGCAGGATACACCATGGACAGAGTGCCAACCCATCGCAGGGCACACACACACACACACACACACTCTCATTCACTCACGCAATCACACACTACGGACAATTTTCCAGAGATGCCAATCAACCTACCATGCATGTCTTTGGACTGGGGGAGGAAACCGGAGTACCCGGAGGAAACCCCCGAGGCACGGGGAGAACATGCAAACTCCACACACACAAGTGATTTTTCCTGATCACTTAATATATTTTATTAGGCACCTGTGTAACATTATCTTTTATGATAAAAAAAGGAGAAATTATTGAGACCAACTGTTTAGGGGTGTATAAACTTTTGGAAGTATGTGTATTTAAATATCATTGGGATTTTCTTTTCTTTTGGAATCAAGAATCTTCAGAAAATGGATATTTTGGATATTTTTATTTATGGATATGGATTTTTTTTTTCTTGGTAAAAACTGGTTTCCATTTTTTTCCTCCCACTTTATTATTTCTGTTTATTACTTTCCCGCTTTACAGTTGGGGTCAGAGGTGTTAAGCCAGCCTGGTTTGAGTGTTCCAGCCTGCATGTGGTGTAAAATCTCACATAAATCCTGTGATAATGAGGCGTAGGTCTGGGTGGAGTCGCTCCCTCGCTCAGCTAATAGCTGGTAATAAGCGCGTAGCTTCTCAAAGCTAATTCCTCTTATTAGGTGTGTTGATTCCAGCTCAGCCTTCAGGAAGATAATTCCTCTTATTAAGGTGTGTTTTCACAGAGCACAAGGCTAGTGGGGTAATTCCTCTTATTTGCCTAGCCAGAGTCAGGATGTGGAATTCCACCTGAGTGGCCTTGGGCTAGCTGCATGTGTTTAAAGCTCCGTGTTTTTCCAGGGAAGCCCTCGGACCCCAGAGCTTGCCTTTTCTGTCTTTCTTTTTTTTAAACAAATCGAGGGCTTTGCCGGCAGGCGCCAGGGCACAGCGGAACGACTCGGCTTCATGACCTTTAACCCCAACCCTGTACATTCTGCAGCCCTAATGCAGAAGACTAGTGACCTTCCCGGGGCAGAATTCCAAGCGTTTCCTTCTCTGGGGGCAGTTGGGAATTCAGGCGATTTGTTCGAGACGTTTGTGCTAATTAAATTAAATGCAGACTCGTTTAAAAATAAACACACCCTTCATGCTTGCACGCTCTTGCCAAGTACATGAATGTGGTGACCTAACAAATATTATTATTATTATTATTATTATTATTATTATTATTATTATTATTATTATTATTATTATTACAATATGTTTACATAAATAAATAAAAAAAATCAATGAATAAATTGTGGATTATCAAAACTAGCAAACTAATATATTTGCCGCTGTGCTAAAGTTTAATATCTGTGTGTGTGTGTGTGTGTGTGTGTGTGTGTGTGTGTGTGTGTGTGTGTGTGTGTGTGTGTGTGTGACAAAAAAGCAGCTATAGCTGCAGTATGTAAATGTTCTAATTGTACCTTTTTATCCACCAAACTATTTAACATGCTAATCAATGTTAGAACTATTAGCAAAGCAACACAAGTGCTCTAGCTATGTTTTAGTTAAAGTACACTATTATGTGCGTAATGCTAACTAATGGCACCAACGATCTCTCCTACTTCCTTCTGAGCTTTATTTTTATCGTATAATGTTACTCTATACATGTACCAAGAGCTTTTAAACAACAAAACCACAGCGAGTGCGAGCTAATTACAGGTACAGTTCTAAGTGGAGAAATGATTGATTGATGCTGGATCGTTCAAACCAGACGCTTGGGTTTGTCGTTTCGCAGCATCATACATCTTACACGCAATTGAGAAATTCACTCACTGCTTGTCATTGTGACTAAAATCATGGCCTAGAAAATAAAGACCCCTGATACTTTCATATCATCAGACCGTTTTTGCCTGTGTGATACAGTAACTGTAAAACAAATCTTAAGGTGTGTCACAAATCGCATTATTATTATTATTATTATTATTATTATTATTATTATTCATTCATTCATCTTCTACCGCTTATCTGAACTACCTCGGGTCACGGGGAGCCTGTGCCTATCTCAGGCGTCATCGGGCATCAAGGCAGGATACACCCTGGACGGAGTGCCAACCCATCGCAGGGCACACACACACACTCTCATTCACTCACGCAATCACACACTATGGACAATTTTCCAGAGATGCCAATCAACCTACCATGCATGTCTTTGGACCGGGGGAGGAAACTGGAGTACCCGGAGGAAACCCCTGAGGCACGGGGAGAACATGCAAACTCCACACACACAAAGTGGAGGGGGGAATCGAACCCCCAACTCTGGAGGTGTGAGGCGAACGTGCTAACCACTAAGCCACCGTGACCGCCATTATTATTATTATTATTATTATTATTATTATTATTATTATTATTATTATATTGTATAATAAGTGTCAATGTGTCCAACTTGCGTTCACACTGAAGACTCCAGGATGTCTTCGAAGTGCGCTTCAGAAACTCGGATGATTCACTTATATTCAAAGACGAAGAGTAGAATGTTGCACACTTCATGCACCCAACTTACGTAGCAGAAAAGGGGCGGGGCTTTTCAAGATGGCCGACGACACTCTGGTGGACAAGACATCTTTCAAACGTCTTTTACAATAAATTTGGTATTACACATTGATAATTTGGCGTCGTCTAGGAAACAACTTCCTACTGTATATATTTTAATACATTACAGTTCCATCTAAGACCCTTGTGACCCATCTAAAATTCTAGACTAGACACTAGTGCATAGTGTACAGTAAGTGTGTAGTGCATAGTGTATCAATTGGGACGCATTTCTCTTTAAGTGCAGTTTAAATTGAATCAAATTCTTATATGTCTAGTAGGAATATTTTCAGTCTACACACGCACATGTTGCTAATTCTGTATGTATTCTTCGTCTGTATGAGGATGCAGGACATCTGTGATGTAATGTAATGTAATGTAATGTAACATTTCCTCACGTTATGAGCCGAGTCAGTCGTTTTTGATGGCCTCGACTCTGTAAAAACACAAGAAAAAAAAAAAAACTTGATGTTTTGTTTTTACATTGTGTGGGTGGCGGGATGCACCCCGTGGAGCCGTGTGTAAACACACCTCGAATCCTCCGCCACTCCACACACACGACCCGCTGAGCTCGGTGGCCCTGCTGCGTGCTGGTAATTGATTCAGGAAGCGTGAGCAGCACGGTTCAAGTGCTCCTTAATTCTATCAGCGGCCCGGGAGCGGCGGCAGGGCGTGCGGTGAGACCCTGAGGAACCGTTAGAGCTCATTTACCAGCAACAGCATCCATTTTCCTGTCACTCAGCCACGGCGCTGATCCTGGGTTTGAAAAAGAAAAGCTTTTTTTTTCATGCTGCATGATTGATGCATTAATCACTGCGTATGGTTTATGGAGTGTGACGAGAAAGGGAGAAAAGGGAAAAAGCGAACGGCTTCCATTCGCCGCGTTAAAGACGACCGGTTTCGCACGTGTTGCGGTCGTATTAATGTGCATAGGTGCTCTGTGATTGCATGAGCATGAGCATAACTGTTTGTTCTGTAAATGACGATAGTAAATCAGGTCTTGACAACTTTTAACATCTTTTTTTTTTTTTTTTTTTTTTAAGGAAACTTTTGTTCCGTCAAGTGATCCGACAAACCTGGCGCTAAAAAATTTAGCGCATGATCGAGAAATATGGCAGCTTCTTCGCGTGCATGCAATGTATCTGGTCCTTATGATGATTACAGGGTTAAACCCCAGCAAATGGCAAACACATCCTGTCATTGCATGTGTACCTCCACTACGAGACCTCCCAAGCTGCCCCCTTTTCCATGCTCTGACCAGCTCCGAGACTGTGTGGTCATGCGGTCGGACTTTATAATTGTGGGCCAGACTCGAGAGCAGACTTCAGGGTGACTGAACCTGCCACTGGTCACTTTTTCCCAAGCGAGGTCAGCGTATGGAAGCAGAGCTTTGTTCCTCGACCGGACAGATCTGTGACTGTCGGCGTTCCTATAGGAATTCCAATATGAAGGCTTGGTGACACATATAGAATGGCAGGAAGCTGAGACATCAAAAATTCTCGCCTGAGTCCTTCTCAGATCACGCAAAAGTGACCCTCGAGGGTCTCGATGTCGAGTTTGAGACACGCACGAGCTGAGACGGGAAGCGTCAATGTGAGGAAGCATAAGCGAAGACGCTTGAGTGCAAAAGTTTGTGTGCCCTTGCTTTAAATTACTCTGCAATACAAATAAACAATAGATCATGGATGACATAGTCATTAATAACAAACAGCTTATAAGATGTTTTTTCTTATGGATTTTTTTCTGCACCTTTTGATCATGTCTATGTGCTTTGTCCTTTTTTTAAATCACTTATATATGAATGTTGGATATCTTTTCATCCTTTTTCAGCTGTGCGTTTTTCTTCACTTTCTTCACTTGCGTGGACTTTTGTACATTTTTTTACATTTTTATGCCTTAATTATCATTTAGTAAAGAATGAATAAATGAAAAACAAACAAACAAAACAAACAAAAAGGTACATTGTCGATTGTATTGTCCAATAATTCTGAAGCCCAATTACAGTATGTAAAGAACAAGTTCCTTATTTTTCACTGACTGAGACGAAGCTTCAAAGACTTTTCATGTCTTAAAGTCTAAAATGTTCGAGCTTTACCTCTGACGTTACACTGCGCTGACACTGGAGACCATAAATGTTTAATAAACCTCTCCTTACAGAAAAACTCTCCATATCAACATTAGCTGTTTTTTCCTTGTGTTGAAAGCTGATTTGTTTATTACTGTAAATTAGACATGAATTCACTTCACATATAAATCATTATACTCATTATGTGCTCATTAATATAAACCTGTAGTTTGGAGCATCAGAACTGTCAGAACTGCTGTGATAGATAATTAATCAACACCTTCTGATCACTGGAGTATAATTTGGTGTAAAATACAGACAGGGATCACAGAGTAAGAAATAATGTTACATGAGACGGATTTTTATAGATTTTATTAATTGTATGAAACAAGCACCAAAGCATTGTAAACCTCTGTATGTATTTAGGATTAAACAGTATTGTTCAGTGTTTCTGTAAACACACACAAAACACACACACACACACACACACACACACACAGGGTTGTGAAACAGGGTGTGTTATTAAGTTTTAGTACTTCACTGTCTCTGAGACTCGGCCGGTCTGTTGCTTCTCTCTCACGGCAGGTTGTGTGAGGTGAACTGTGACTGGTCTGGAGCGTGAAACCCGACTCTGCAGGACACGGTCTGGTTTATACGAGACAGGACCGACCCAATCCCACGTTTTCAGCACTGTACTGACCAAATGTCTGTCTGAGGTATGACACCGAAAGCTGGTGTGTAGACAGACAGACAGACAGACAGACAGACAGACAGATAGATAGATAGATAAATAGATAGATAGATAGATAGATAGATAGATAGATAGATAGATAGATAGATAGATAGATAGATAGATAGATAGATAGATTTTCCAACCAATTCTTTATGTTTTTTATATTAAAATTACAGTAAATTTAATTCTCTACTAACTATATATATATATATATATATATATATATATATATATATATATATATATATATATATATATATATATATATATAATATTTAATGAATAGATAGATAGATAGATAGATAGATAGATAGATAGATAGATAGACAACCCGACAGACAGACAGATTCTTCAATTCTTTAAGTCAATTCTTTAAGTTTTTTAGATTAAAATTGCAGTAAATTTAATTCTCTACTAACAATATATAAATAATATATAATAACTAAATAGACAGACAAACTATATTGTAATTGTATATTTTACTTCATATTACTATAAGATTATTTATAACATTATATAATTATATTATATATTTCCATGTGTTTATCATATTGTACTACATTCTATTTTTTTCTATATTTTATTACGTTCTATTGTTTATATCATTCATTGCTGCAGTGTGGGAAGAGTAAGTGGGGGGGGGAGATTTGACACTACATCAAATAAACAAAGACAAATAAAAAACTTTGAACCGTGAAATTATCAGAAAAAATCATCTCGAGTGTGTTTACAACCGAACATAATAAATGAATGCAAAATATTTTACAAACCACTTGAGCTGGAGACTCCTTCTGTGAATGATCACCTGACTAGAAATACTTCATTAAAAAAAGAAATCATTTATTATTAAGCTTCTTTGTAGGGGGGCACGGTGGCTTAGTGGTTAGCACGTTCGCCTCACACCTCCAGGGTTTGGGGTTCGATTCCCACCTCCGCCTTGTGTGTGTGGAGTTTGCATGTTCTCCCCGTGCCTCAGGGGTTTCCTCCGGGTACTCCGGTTTCCTCCCCCGGTCCATAGACATGCATGGTAGGTTGATTGGCATCTCTGGATAAATAATCCGTAGTGTGTGTGTGCCCTGCGATGGGTTGGCACTCCGTCCGGGGTGTATCCTGCCTTGATGCCCGATGACGCCTGACATAGGCACAGGCTCCCTGTGACCCGAGAAGATTAGATAAGCGGTAGAAATGAGCTTCTTTGTACTGTTCGCCATACAAGTTGCTAAGTTAACTGTTACCATAACATGTAACATAAACGCTGTAATATGTTAGAGTTAGAGTTTAGACTTTACCTTTGTTGTATGTCCTTCTCCTGACAGGGAAATAAACCCAGCAGAAGCGACAACGACATATTTCTTTCTTCCTTCCACAGACAGGCAGATTATGTATTTTGTGCAGTTGTTACCAATAGACTCATTAGTGTTATTTGTGCAGTTTCTGGCTACGGTTGTCTTTCCACAGCCACGAAAATGCTTGTAAACAGAATTCGCATTGTAAGAAAATGAAAGAGTGCGACCATACTGCGGTGAGGAAGACGGGACAGAGTGGAAGCCGTTCTCTGTAGGGAGTTCTGCTTTGTGTTGTTTTCCTTTCACTGTTTTCTGTTGTTCTATTTGTCTTTCATTTCTCAGCTTATACTAAATCCCTTCTTCTAGCATTGTGTGATAATGTAATTGTTATTTCACTTTAAAATGCCTTTCTGTGTATTCATGCATTTATTTTCTACCGCTTATCCGATCTTCTCGGGTCACGGGGAGCCTGTGCCTATCTTGATGTTTTTGTAGTTGTAGTTGTGTGTTGTTGTAATTGTTCTTGTTTTAGTTGTTGTTGTTGTAGTTGTTGTTGTTGTTGTAGTTGTTGTAGTAGTAGTAGTTGTTGTTGTTGTATAACCAACTGACTTGTGCACAATCCCTGAAAAGCAAGGTGTAAAAACCACATTTTTGTTGCACCGTGTAATAATTTTGACTCAGTATCTCTTAATCAGACTTACTATTTTATTATTTTAAACATGTATCACAGTATGACTCATTAACTCATTATTACAATCTACGAGCATGTTATTACAGCATATTAACAATTCTAATGACTTTATTGATAAAGTAAATGAGTCATAATGAGTTAAGTTACTAATAATTAGTTACTAAATCTAAATAAAAGAAAATATCAAATAAAAGTCAAAATGCTAATAATGAGTAAAAATAATGATTAATAAAAACATAAATGTTTCATAGTTTTTTTATTGTTTATTCTTGAAATTAAGACACTGTAAATAAATATTTGCAATTTTTCAGTATTAAATCTAACAGAAATCAAGCTGTTTTGAGAAATTCATGTGTCTTAACTAGTTAGTGAAGAAATTCTTGTTTAAAGCTTTTCAGAGGTATATGGCATGAAGGTGAAGTGGGCGGAGCTTAAAGCTTTTTTCAACAGTGCTAGTTTTCAGATAATGCAGTTGTTTGTGAGCTAAAAATCAACGTAAACACTCCACACAAATGAATAGAAATGCATTTGTTGTAATTGCTGATGAGGTGAGAATTTCTGCAAGGAGACTCCAGTGTTTTTTTTTATGTCTTTAATAAACAAAAGAATGCTGTGATACGTGGTTTGGGCTGTAACTGAAATATAATCCACATCAGTGTGGAACTAGTAACTGCACACTGGGCTTCAACACACGGGATCATTTTCCCATCGGTGATGCTGATGGATTTGATCTAATCTGTCTGTTGTAGTCTGATAATCTGATGCGAAAGTCACTTTTCACAAAAGTGATATAATCCCAGCTCATGAGTTAATTAATTATAGATAGATAGATAGATAGATAGATAGATAGATAGATAGATAGATAGATAGATAGATACTTTACTAATGCAGAACTCACAGAATTGATAACAGGCATCGTGCATCATCTGCAGTCCTGAGTGTGATCACCACCTGCTATTTCTCACTCAAATAAAGGTGTAATTCTAGTGACAATTTCTTGCACAGTTGTCTAGTTATACGACTAATAACATGATGGTAGAGGCTTAAGCATTTTTTTATTATTTCTAAAATCTAAAAAAATAACATCCCTAATTTTACATAAGAACATTGAATGTAGTTTGAATTTGATTCTCAAAATAAGGATTTTTCCTTCTATATCTTAGGGTTCAGAAAGGTTTATTCTAAAATATCTTAGCTTTCATAAGGACCTTTGCAGAACTAAAGGACACCTACATTATCAGTCAAAAATAAGCATTCATAAAGGCTTATTTAAGCAGGTATCACCTGCCATAAGTACGGTGGCTGAGAAGTGCAAAACAAATTAACAAATCCGAAAACAAATTAACAAATCCGAAAACACATTAACAAATCCCAAAACAAATTAACAAATCCCAAAATAAATTAATAAATCCGAAAACAAATTAACAAATTTGTCGGATTTGTTAATTTGTTTTCAGATTTGTTAATTTATTTTGGGATTTGTTAATTTGTTTTCAGATTTGTTAATTTGTTTTTTGACATTTGTTAATTTGTTTTCGGATTTGTTCATTTGTTTTGCCCTTCCCGGCCACCGTACATAAGGTCTACTTTGATATGACTAAAGCGTCATAAGCATTCATAAGACCTTCATAACTCTTCAAAACCAATGTCACAAATGGCATAAAGCGACATAAGCATTAATAAAGGCTTGAGTCCACTATCATAGACAGTTTGAGACATGAGGTTGTGTTAGGACAATTTCTGGGTTGAGTGTATTTTAAAAATTGTAATAATGGCACATAACCTGTCATGTGAGGTTCATTAGAAAGTATCATAATTTTTCACTTTTATGCTTATAAACATTTTTATGAAGATTCAGCCAACAACAGTATATGATATTGAGCCATTAGTTGATTTTATTGTTCCTTTTATTGAGCTTTTGTTCCTTTGACAAAATCTAAATCTTAAAGTAAGTTTGCTTTTGATAAGTGACATCATCATCATCATCATCATCATCATCATCATCATCATAATGTCTTCTTCATGTGACTCAGCTACAACATGAGGTTTTCTGGGAAGGGTCATGATGTAATATCAGCCAAAATCTCTGCTTATTGACTCAAAAGCTTTTGTTTTTTTCTGCAGCATCGACAAAGAAACGTAGGCACTGTGGGGCCCATGTGAATGGCTCATAGGTTCCCAGACTACATGTATGTTTACGGAGGGATGAATCTGAACCGCAGGCCTGCTGCCCACATGTTCACTTCGCCACCCAGGCGTGCTACGTTCCACAGCCCATTAGCAGCAAAAACTTGTCAATAAGGCTGGAATGTTGCATCGCTTTTCTAAAGAAAAGAGTCCACCGACATGGGAAGGAAAATAAAATGTCTATGTTCTATCCCAACATAGATCTTCATTAATCCATCCCAGCTGCACCTACATTCTAATTTATAACACTTTATCCTGATCACATTCAAGGTTGATCTGAAGCTTATCCTGGGAACTATTGTCCTGTTGTTAAAGTTCATAAACTCTCGGATATAAAATAGGGGAAAAGGAAATATCGTCGCTGTAAGGCGGAATCCTCGTATCTCCAAAACCGTTATTTTTCAGGAAATTAAAAAAACGCCATACCTTATCTGCAGTGCACAGGGTTTAGTCCACGTTGCAGTGGATTGTCTTGCGCTAAATTCCTGTCCTCAGACGAGCACCAGAACTAGCGGGGGTCAAGGTTTTTTTTCTTTGAGCCCAGTGTTTTGAAGACATTTACCTCAGAAGACGTGTTGATTCGTTGCGACTCTTCTTGAGGAGAAATATGCCGCGAAGCTCTCCCACGGAGTGAGGAAGAGGTAGACAGTTGAAGTGTCCAATGGAGTTTTGAGATTTGCGCTCAAGCTATTTTCAAGACTTTAGATTGGTTAATAACTTGTAAAAATAACAGACCCACGTGGGGACTGACCAATAGCATCGATATGTGAAAAAATATGAAATTTGGACATACGAGGTTTCCGCCCGACAGCAACGATATGTTCTATTATAATGAGATACAACACCATTTATTTTTCTTCCTCTTAAAGCTATAGACATCTACAAATTTCTATAGAATCTGTATGTGATTCCTGATATCGACAATCATAC
Organism: Tachysurus vachellii; assembly: GCF_030014155.1. Classification (NCBI taxonomy): domain Eukaryota; kingdom Metazoa; phylum Chordata; class Actinopteri; order Siluriformes; family Bagridae; genus Tachysurus; species Tachysurus vachellii. Next base: position 2,644,733 of record NC_083468.1, on the reverse strand, counting down.
ACAAGGCGAGTAGTAAACTAAAGATGAACACTAAAGGCTAAAGGATAAAGATGTGAGCTAATCCCGTAGCTGCAGCACTGTAGGGAAACTCAGTGCCATCCTGTTCCTGAATGAGTCAGAAGCCTGGTGTTGCAGCAGGTCTGGCTCCTGTTTCCTTCACTCTGTGGTGTGGAGAGAATTCCTGTGGACGTTGGTGTCAGGGTGGGAGGATGACCAGGGCCAGGATCTTCGCTTCAATCAAACGTAAAGTGTTTTGAAAGTCGAGGCTAGGTTTTGGCTTCGGCTTCGGCTTCGGGTCGACCTGAGTGAATTTTATAAACTGAGCACCGAGCCAAACCACAATGTGCCCACTTTTCCCTTAGCACACACATGGGCATTTTTGTAATTTTTTTGCACAGACCTGCGATGTACTTCACTGACTCTGACTGTCTGCGTGCAGATGTTTGTTCCTGTGCTTTTGGCAGCTTTCTCGGAACATGAGTGAAGGCACGTTGTTAAAATAGGTACAGTAGGTCATCACCATCGTGTGATGGAGAGTTCGCTATGTGTTTGCACTGCCACTGCACTGAACGGCTCATTGAATAAATTGGTAGCTCTCTACCTAAAGATAGTGTTCATAGGGCTAATTGACACCTATGTTAACTATTCATGACTACTGGCTTAGAACTGCATAAACAATCATAAAAAAAAATGGACATCAGCTGTCATAAGGACTGCTTTTATAAGAAGAAAGCTTCATAACCGCTAATATAGGCTTAATCTAATCAGGGTCAGCTGTCATAAGTACTGCATTTCTGGTAATAACTCTTCATGACCATTAATAAAGACATTCTAATCAGTGTCAACTTTCATAAGAGCTACTTCCATAAGGCTACTTTGACTATCCATGACTGCTGTCATAGAGCAGTCTGGTCTATGCTACATAAACATTTATTCTAATGGACCTCAGCTGTCATAGGGCAATAAAGCTTCATAACCATTAATAAGGGCTTAATCTAATCGTTGTAAGCTGTCATAAGCACTGACATAAAGCTTTAGACATTCATAATTGCATAATAAAATGGGTATAAGCTATTATGGGGACTAAATGTCAGCTTCTTTAACCCCTCATAAAACATTCTTAAAGATATATTGTAACAGGCATCAGCTTACATAAGAACTGTGTTCATTGGCTAAATCATTACTCCATTATGACTTTCATAAACCTAGATAAGGGTCATAAATGTTTACCATAAAACTTCATCATCATCATCAGCAAGTCTTCATCATGCGACTCTGAGATACAACGTGAGGTTTTCTGGGAAGTGTCATAACCTAAGGTCAACCAAACTCTCTGCTTATTGACTCAGGTGTTATGGAACAGTTAGTCATTTTTCTCCCATGTTACTCAGAGCTAAACTAAAATGATTAGAAATGATGCTGTATATTCACTGTGACTTATACTTTACTCCACACTACTCCAGTCATAAAATAGAAACGATATGTTCAGCTGACGCTGTGAGAACAGTTCCTGCTGATGTTTCCATGGCTGGATACTCAAAACTGATTGGTCAGAAAGTGTGTGTTACATCCATCATGACTTAGACATTACTGTAGTTCCTGCTGTAACACGATGGGTAGGTTTATATATGATTAATATGCTAATTCTAATATGTTATTGTAAATGGAGTAACGGTTCTTTCACCAGAACTTAATGAAGACTTGGTGAAGTTTTTATGGAAGGAGTCATAAGTGTCTATGGGCTTTATTTCTCTTAATCCTGAGCAATGTGTCAACAATTAACTTTTTATTATTAGTAGTGTCACTTGCGTTATTTCAGATATCAACAGTCCAGACAAAAATAATAAAACTTAAAATCCTTCTTTCAGAAACACTCACACTGGAGACTCCTTCCATGGTAAAATATTTTAAATCTGTTTATTATTATTATTATTTGTAATTTATGAAGCATGCAAATCCCTGTCTAAGTTGTTGTTGCCATAGAAACAACAACATATTAGATGTTAAAGGGAATTTTAGTGCTGATGTTGTACAAACTGCATCGTCACCTTCTGGCCAATCAGATTCGAGACCCGGTACGACGAGCAGCGCTACATATCAGCAGCAATAATGTGACTTTTGCATGACATCTGATAACGACTATGGATGATAATCAGCAGCCTGCTCTTATCGATGGGCCTGGCTTTTGAGAACGAGTTAATTGCTTCGTGTGGTGCGTAGCCAGAGAATCGCTGTCATCTTTCAGAGCTTAAACATTTCCTTCCTTGTGATAATATCCTCCTATCACTCACTTCCTTTTCCACTGAAACTCATTTGCAGGAGATTATCTCCAGGCTAAAAAAAAAAAAATAAGATTAACATCCCAAATACCATATCATGTTCTTTCTTCTTTTTTATATTTGATGCATTTACAAAGAGACAAAAAGAGAGGAAAAATATTATCTATGAAGCTGGTTTCCACTCCTGTTTCACACACAAGCAGAAGCTCGATCTACATCCAAGGAAAATACACATCCTGCACACGCTTTCTACGCCTTCAGCCCCGGCATGTGGTGCAACTGCTTCCGGAAAGATCCTCACTGAAACCATTGTGTGAGGGCCTCTTTGTTTTTGCAGAGCTTTTACAGACGTAAGAAAATGTTTTTCCAGGCTAAGCTTGTACAATTGGTCCTTTTTGTGAAAGAAAAAAAAAATTAAATCGTACGCTTTACAGGTACAGAACTCTCCGAAGCATTTCAGGGAGGTCTTCTTGTAAATCTCAGAATGCAGGTACTACAGCACTGAGCTTTGCCCCTTTTGCTCCTGTGGGTGTACTTACGCCGGCCTGAATTCCCTCCGGATATTTTAGAGCTGGAGAAATATTTTTTCAACTGATTGTGCATGCCTCATAGAGGTCGTCTTTTTTTTTTTTTCTCCTGTCGCAGAGATATGCAGAAAGGAATAGGAATGTGGGTTTGAGTGAGTGGCGTGTTATTAGCTTTGACGCTAATAACACAGTTCACATGCTGCTTTGATTTCACCGGATTGGACTTTAATGTGAAAACACTCCTAGGGTTAATCAATGTGCGACTGCGAAAGAGTTTCACAGGCGTGTGGGTGGCATGTGCGAAGGAGAAGAAGTTTAAGGTAACAACGATCTTTCCTTGACTTACTGTGTCTGAGGTAAACACAGAGAGAAAGAGAGATTGGGAGAGATTGAGAGAGAGAGAGAGAGAGCAAGAGAGAGAGAGATGCCAGGTGTGTATGAGGTCATGCAGCACTTGCTTGAAAAACAGCGTGAAAATGTGATGGTGGTACGTTCCCATTTGGACGCAGCTGGATCAGGCGAGCTGGGTAATGAGCTGTTGGAAGAGACATGTTGGCTGTGTCATGGCTGCCATGTTTCTCAGCTACAAAAATTTCCCTTCCTGTCTCTTTATATCACATTAGCGCCACAACCTCACTGTAGGTGACGTATTGGACACGTGTTCAAGGTTCGAGGTGTTGCTAAAACTGTCATCAAGCATCTGGTTAAAATCTCTCTTTTTCTTTTCGAAACCAAAGCAACGTTATTTGTGCTGGAGGTTGCCAGATTGGCACTTTATCCCACCAAGGATGGAACAATGTGAGTTTGTGGTTCAGGTTCACATTTAACTAGACAGTCACCTGTGAAGTACTAGGGACAAGACAATAGAGGATTTATTTATTGTACAATGTGTGAGACTTGTTTATAGCTGCTATAACATAAGTGAGAACAGGAAGTAGCTTGTCTCACGGATGTTCCAAAACATTCAATTTAATAAAACAATAAATTAATTTTAAAAAATGTTTTAATAAATGCAAAATGGCAATTTGGGATAGAAAATGAGGGATGTAATAAAATACTTTCTGGTGTTAACAGCATGCCATGCCTTGTTTCATTACTCACACGTTCCCCTTACAGATGGCTATGACATCATTGTTGCTGTTCTGATGACATCACAACTTGGTGAAATGCGATTGGCTGGCAGGTATTGAAATATTAATAACGCCCAATAGCATCTACTTACTTACTTACATCTACTTTTCTGAATGCGTAGAGACGAAAACATAACATTTCTGAAAAGTGACAGTAATTATGATCCATTACCCTTTTCCAGCTTTCGCACTGATAACGAGCCGAGCACCATGGAAACGATTTACAGTGTTTTGCTGACTGAGGGTTAGAAATTTTTTTTATACATACACACACACACACACACACACACAGAGGCTAGTTTGGCTTACTATCCTTATGAGAACCTTTATTTGACATCATTATTAATTAATGAATTTATATATATATATATATATATATATATATATATATATATATATATATATATATATATATATATATATATATATATATATATATATATATATATAATTTGTGTATATTGTAGTATATTGAATAGAGTCTGATTTACTTTTTTTATTATATAATGGTCGTAAAAAAAATATAATATGATTTAGAGTATTTCTAGGCAAACCCTTAAAAATGCTATTATCATGGAAAATATTTTGACTTCTTTCAGGAATAAATGCTAAAAATTTGTCAATTTTTTTAAGTTTAATAATCATATATTTGGTTTAATTGTCTTCTAAACGGAAATAATGTATTTATGTATAATTTCTGTGGTTTTTTTGCAGTGAGGCTTCAATAAGAGTTTCTCAGTATACGGGTGAGGTTAGGTTCTGAGGTTCTGAGGTTCTCTGTAACATCACTAAACCTCAAGACTCCACACTCTTCACTCTATAAACTCTAACACATTAATGTGTCTGAAGCCGAATGTGGCTTTAGGAATCTGGAATGAACTCAAGGAGCACAATTCTCCTGCGCATATCACTTTCAGGAGAAAAAAAATATAAATACGAGATCTGACTTCTTGCACTAATCCTATTTCCTGTAAAGAACCAGAAGTAACACGCAGTAAGGATATATCTACAATGAAGCAAAACCTGGGCCTTATTTCTTTCTAGCTCAGACTGTACAGTCCTCTCTCTCTCTCTCTCTCTTATAGGTTGGAAACCATTTTTCCAGAGTCACTGGATTTTGATGAACACATTTTCTCGTGTCAATCCTGAATAATAATGAATAAATTCCTTGGTATCCAGTTTGATTAACGGGGTCCATTATGAGGACCAGCCGTCGATGCGACCTCATCTGAGAATGGAGACACTCCTGCTGTGCGTTTCTTCTACGTTGCTACGCAATCCGCAATGTTTGGATATTTGCGCAATTTGTCATATCTGCTGTGATTTTTGTCAGGCACCCAAAAGTCAGAGAAAACGCAGAGAACATGTTTGTTGGAGCAGAATTCATGGCGTACATACTGCATCTGTTGTCGTTAAAGTGCTAAATTAGGTTGTGGATTGTCTCTTGCGTTCCTGGATGTGTTGTCTGATGTAGGGTGTGTGTGTGTGTGTGTGTGGTGGTGTGGTGCAATGGCATGTGAGGGATTGTTGAGTGTGTGTGTGTGTTGGGAGAAAGGAGGAGGTGTTCTGTGGAGGCGAATAGCTCTGCCGTATGTTCTTCAGGAGAAATGTTTATGCTAGACCGTGATTAACACCATCCAGGTGCTCTCTTGGCAAACGGTGTCCGCTTCTGCTTTTGACACTCGCACATTTTCCCTGTGGCTAAAGCAGAGTCATCTATATTTACAGAGCGCTGTGGGCCAACACATTGAACTGTTGACCACCATTTATTCTGGGAACGTCTCAGAACGATCGAGATGTTTGTCCATTTCTCAGGTTGAAATCTTTCATTTAATTGTCATTTTATTATTATGTACTGTAAAGTTGGGAAAAATGGTGTCTCAGGAACCAGGATTGTGTTAAAACATCTTCAAGATATTTTAGATTCTAAAGATTTAGGTTCTTGACATAACTTAGTCCCTACTGACTTCTGACATAGACTTTTAAGTTGAATACATGACTTCCAGTCTGATTTGAGATAAGATGTCATTGTTTTAAGGCATGATGTCACGGTGATATGGTGCCACTGCTACCAAAGATGGCCAACAACAAAGCTATGTGTTACAAGTGTGAGTGTTGCTACGACTACCAACCAACAATACAAAGACGGTGTTGGACGATACCACACTCATGGGACAGGCACAGATTTTAGTGTAAATGAAAAATGCTAGAAACTTTCCACTGTGGTCTTTCTTTGTCTTGCAATCTTCATATCTAACTTATTCCTTGCTCTCTCTGAAATGAAAGTTTTCATGTTAGCCTTTCTGACAAATTTTCTACTAACTAAATAACTAAGTAAGAAAATAAATAAATAAATAAACACAATAGATAGAAATGTGTAATAATAATACTGATAATGATAATAATAATAATAATAATAATAATAATTTATAAATAATTATTAATAAGTAATTCATTTACAGTGTATTTAAAGTGTACTATAAATGTTGTATTATTTTTTATACAAATAAACTTAAGCTTAGTGGTTAGCACGTTCGCCTCACACCTCCAGGGTCGGGGGTTCGATTCCCGCCTCCGCCTTGTGTGTGTGGAGTTTGCATGTTCTCCCCATGCCTCGGGGGTTTCCTCCGGGTACTCCGGTTTCCTCCCCTGGTCCAAAGACACGCATGGTAGGTTGATTGGCATCTCTGGAAAATTGTCTGTAGTGTGTGATTGCGTGAGTGAATGAGAGTGTGTGTGTGCCCTGTGATGGGTTGGCACTCCGTCCAGGGTGTATCCTGCCTTGATGCCCGATGACGCCTGAGATAGGCACAGGCTCCCCGTGACCTGAGGTAGTTCGGATAAGCGGTAGAAGATGAATGAATGAATAATATTAATAATAACTCATTTAATGTGCTATAATAATTGTATTTGTTTTTTTAAACAAATAAACAACCAAATTAAATATTTAATATATAAATGCAATCAATTTTTTTTTTACTGTTATGTTTTTTAATTCCAAGGCGTCACGTCCTCAAGTTTCAGACTACAATTCCCATAATCCTCAGCTCATGACCTCATCAAATGATCTCATCTTCTTTTCCTGCTTCACAGTCACCTGATTACTAACAACACTTACCTGTTTGTAATCACCCACTCCATTACATACCCCAGACTCCTGCTCTGAACACTAACACTTTGATAATGTGTTCTTCTTTTTTTTTTTGGATCAAATATCTACTCTATACAGAACTTTTGACATTTATTCTCTATATTTCATAAGAAAAATCTCTCCTTTTTCCTCTCTTGATTTATCTCTAAACCTATGAAGTCCTTAAATGACTTGGATTTTGTTTAATGACCTTGGATTTCATTTCCTAAGAAATGAAACCTTTAACAGATCAGTGTCAGTGAGAACGAGACCCAACAACCCTCAGTGTAATCTATCTGCTGCTTTACCTCAGCTAGCTAGTGATTAGCATTCAGCTAGCTTCTATGGACAGAGTACAGTATATATTGCTAGCTAACCTTTTCACCTTAGCTAAAGTTTTCACTTATTCTGTGGTGAAATAGGTTAATATTTGTTGCCGAGAAGTAAAACTGAGAGAGGTTTCTAAATATTTTTTGTATTTTTACCTCAATTTACCTCAGCTTTTGTAGAGAATTTGACTTTTTCAAAATACAGATATTTCGAAAATATTAGCGTTTTTTTTTTTTTTCCAATTTTGAGCGTAGCATTTACAAAAAATACACAAAGCAAATGTTTGCTAGCTGAGTCTCTAGTTAATTGAAATTGAAAGCCAAGTGGTACTGAGAACAATGTGCGTTTAAGTAGATGATAGCGAGGTGCTAGACAGATGCACAAAACAAAGAATCGTGGAGGAACATACGAAGAATATAGGTGATGAGAAACAAAGAATTCTGGGAAAAGCAATCTTTTATAGCAGATGTACGGCCTTTTTTTCCTCTGTCTATTAAAATGTCTTCACTTCCGCCCTCCATGATCGCTCTAAATTTCTGAAAGATGAAGTTGTTGAATAAATTCACCCTGTGAAGAATAAATCCAGCAGCCGATTCTCAGAATTAATGAATATAAATATAATAATATAGAACTCAATATATCTGTAGGAAGAACTTCACATAATGTGAACACTGTGAGTGTCAGTCTCAACGGTTTGGGCTGAGGTTTCAGAAGAACCATCTGAGGAGTGATCCAGCAGACAGCGTTCTGTGGACATGGCTGCTTTTTCATTAACCCTATCTCCTCCAGTCTAGACAGGAAGGGCATGAACAACCGATGCTTCTGTCAGCACGGCAACGTCTCCGAGCCAGGTCATGCTCCCGAGAGCAAGAGGTTTTATACGTACAGAAATATCCAGGCAGCAACAGTAGTGCACTTCATTAATAAACTTAGGAAAGACTATGTTCATTCAACCACTTACATAATAATAATAATAATAATAATAATAATAATAATAATGATGATGCACTAGACATATATACAGTAATACACAATTAAGCACACAATATAAGAGGAATATAGACAGTTTACCTGATAATGGCTCAAATATTATATTATTTGTTACAACCTTTTTTATTTCTAAGAATAAAAAATAACGCTGCCTTCATGTTCTAGCAGAATGATCCTACTTTCCAGTTTTAACTGGTAATTACGAGTACATTGTGTTCACCTGCTGTGGAAAGAATATGAAGCATGAACGGATTACACCAGATTACTTCAAACACATCTCCTTCTATATTTTTTATTTTACTACTTTGATGATTGAAGGAATTCTGGGCAAATACAAGCTGTTTTCACAGTACAACATGAACTAAATAGTTGATGATATTTCTTATATAAATAAATATGATTAAAATGATGAGGGGGCACGGTGGCTTAGTGGTTAGCACGTTCGCCTCACACCTCCAGGGTTGGGGGTTCGATTCCCGCCTCCGCCTTGTGTGTGTGGAGTTTGCATGTTCTCCCCGTGCCTCGGGGGTTTCTTCCGGGTACTCCGGTTTCCTCCCCCGGTCCAAAGACATGCATGGTAGGTTGACTGGCATCTCTGGAAAATTGTCTGTAGTGTGTGATTGTGTGAGTGAATGAGTGTGTGTGTGTGTGCCCTGTGATGGGTTGGCACTCCGTCCAGGGTGTATCCTGCCTTGATGCCCGATGACGCCTGAGATAGGCACAGGCTCCCCGTGACCCGAGGTAGTTCGGATAAGCGGTAGAAAATGAGTGAGAGAGAGAGAGAGTAAAATGATGAGCACTTACAATGAGCTGTGTTTAGGAAACTTAGAATCAGAGTTTTCACATACGAGGAATTTGTTCTAGTACAGAAGCTCCACAGTGTAAAAACAGAATGGCATTGATAAGGCATGAACACATATATAATAAATGCAGACACACATATATAATAAATGCAGTTGTATGTACAGTGGGATTTTAATATACACATAATATACAATATACAATTATTAATATACTTGGTGTTCAGGAGAGAAACTGTATTCTCCTCCACCATGCTGAAGGTTTTGTTCACATCTCAGAAACTGGAGCAGAAAATTCTCATAGTGTCAAAGTCGTAATTACAAGTTCAGGGGTCATTCACGTGCATGTTCCTAGTGGGGAACTCGTATTTATAATCGTTTAAATCTACTCAACTTAAAACCCTTTGGAACGGGTTGTTATGGGAAATTAATTCATTAATTCATTCCTCTTATAGCACAGCAATTTGTCCATATGTTATAATTTGCATTTTATTAAACAACAATAACAATAACAATAACAATTGTGTACCTTTAACTGTTTGAATATAATGCATTTGGCAGACCATCTTATCCAAAGTGACTTTAAACAACTGCAGCTTTAAACGGTCACTTTCTCATTTCAGAAGATTCAGAGTTACAGACTTATGTCCATTTGTTACGAAGCACTGACACTGGAGATTCCTTCATTTTATGTTAAATAAACATCTCCATACAGACAAAACTTCATCATATCAATTATATTTATACTATACATACAGTGTTAATTTTTCTTTTTATTATTTATGTGAACTGTTTTTGTTAGCTGTACTTTTGCAGTAGCTGTTACTATAGAAATGAGCCATATTAGAACCTGACAGCGGCTGTTACTGGAAATGAATCGAAACACGCTGACCAATCAGAATCCGGTCTGTGGAAATAAGCTGCTCAAAGAAAACCAAGAAAAGAAATTAAATTATTATAAGTTTATAAATATTCAAAATTTTGTTGAAGTTGAATTCATTCATCAAATTTTATATTTCATTCATTCATCCATTCATTTTCTACCACTTATCCAAACTACCTCGGGTCACGGGGAGCCTGTGCCTATCTCAGGTGTCATCGGGCATCAAGGCAGGATACACCCTGGACGGAGTGCCAACCCATCTCAGGGAACACACACACACTCTCATTCACTCACGCAATCACACACTACGGACAATTTTCCAGAGATGCCAATCAACCTACCATGCATGTCTTTGGACCGGGGGAGGAAACCGGAGTACCCGGAGGAAACCCCCGAGGCACGGGGAGAACATGCAAACTCCACACACACAAGGAGTAGGCGGGAATTGAACCCACAACCCTGGAGGTGTGAGGCGAACGTGCTAACCACTAAGCCACCGTGCCCCCCCCAAATGTTATATTTAATGCATATAAAGGAGTACAGGATTTAAAAAATCATACTGTAGGATTTATTTGGTGCTAATATTTATTACTTATTACTTAGTATAATGGTGAGGTCATACTTTGAGGTATAATGTTAAAAAGTAGGCAGGTCTTCATTTCAGTCCTATAGGAAACCTTCTGAAGCTTGATTAAACTGCACATGCTCGGTGTTTACTTCGGCTAAGTACAGGTAATTTAACCGTTTCATGCCCCCTCCGTAACTCTGCTGAATGAGAACCTGAGTGTGGACGGACGAGAGCTAAAAAGCCGCCCTCGGTGGTCTGGTTTAGGGGTGTGTGGAAGCTACGAAAATAAACCGTCGCTCCTGGCAGCGAGGGTGGCCTGTGCCATTCTTGGTTAGCGACGTGAGGGCTCTGGTGAGTGTTAGAGCTGTCACACACTCCCTTCCTCCCCCATGTCCTTCTCAGAGTGGGTCGGTCCGTGGGGCATCGTGTGGTGGGTGGAAGAAGGGGGGCATTCCGCACATTCTCAGCTCGTGCCAGAGCCGGACCTGAGGACGCTGAGTGCGAGAGGTGCGTGTTGGTCCAATAGAGGGCTCATTTTTATGTCATCACTGTCAGAGCAAACAGGACACAGAGAGACTAACTTAAACCAGACCACTGAGTTTCTCTCTCTTTCTTTCTGTCCTTCTCTCACTCTTTAGGTAAGGGAAAGGACAAAGGTGTGTGTGTGTGTGTGTGTTTGTGTGTGTGTGTGGGTGTGTGTTAGAAGGAGAGAGGAGAGCACACAGCTGTGTAGTGTCTCACCCAGACAGCTCGAGTGGACTTGGCGTGCTCTGACAAAATCCATTTTGTGATGAAGTTGTGATTAGTGCGATAGCCCTGGAATTATGATCTTGGCTCCTCGGGGATCAGTGTATGCACAGCTGGACAGTGCACCATCTTTCACACTGAGAGTGAGAGCACACACACACATGCACGCACACACACACATGTGTAACACCATTGCAACCCTTTGGGAAGCATAGCCTATTTTCACGTTCACAGTAATATGTGATTGCACGTGAAAAACACTTAAAGGTGGATCTCAACATGTTAGGCCTCGACCTATTATAAACACACATCATGTGAATAACATGGGCTAAAAAATAATGATGAATATATGAATTGTGATAGTACTACTACTACTACTGCTGCTACCTCTACTACTATTACTTTTGCTACGACTGTTAATAATAATAATAATAATAATAATAATAATAATAATAATAATGTGAAATTAACTGAATGAAAATTAATATGTGAAATAATTACAGGAAAAAAATAAAGGAATTGTATAAAAAGGAAAATGAATCCCATGAAGGAAAATTGAAATAGAAAATTAAATCACATGTCCAAATAAATGAATCGTGTGGAAAAAATCCTGTGAAGAGAAATTAATCATGTGGAGATAAATTAATCATCCTTAGGCATCATGTTTGAAATGAGCTGCGTGTTGAATAAATCACATCTCAAAATAAATTGACCACGAGGTAGACACGAATGTAAACAAATGAATCATTTGGAAAATGAATCATGCGCAAACAAAAGAATCATTGAAAAAAATCACATTAAAAATGTGTCTAAAAAGTTTAGATGTAAAAATTAATCAAGTGAAAAGAATCATGCGGAGATAAATGAATCATCCTTAAGCATCACGTTTGATATGAACTGTGTGTCGAATAGTCTAAAAACTTGAGATGTGAAAATGAATCATGTAGAAAGAATTGTGTGAAAATAAAGAATCGTGAAGATTAATGAATCATCCATAAGCGTTACATTAAAAATGAACTAAATGTGAATGAATAAGTCACGTATCAAAATAAATTGTTCATGAGGTAGTCTTAAATGTAGATAAATGAATCATTTGGAAAATGAATCAAGTGAAGAATCATTCACTTTTTCAATTCAAATTGTGTCTAAAAAATTCAGATGTGAAAATGAATCATGTGGAAAGAATCATGTGTAAACATCACATGTGAAAAACAAATTGTGTGGAAAATGAATAACACAAATACAAATCAGATGTGAATCATGTGATTATAAACATGTAAAGTTCTTCTGCACCAGTGGTTCCGAATCATATATGAGGGACATCACTAATCATATATGAGGGACATCACCAATCATATATGAGGGACATCACTAATCATATATGAGGGGCATCACTAATCATATATGAGGGACATCACCAATCATATATGAGGGACATCACTAATCATATATGAGGGACCTCAGATGTTCCGTCAGCCATGTTGAGACAGATTCAAACTTGTGATCATCTTCTCCGCCTGCATAGCCGATGAAATCACGTCATTGTGTGACAGTGACTGTCGTTAAAAAAAAAACATGGTGAAAACGATGTAGATGAACATGTCATCAGAAAAAAATTGATGATCCCCGGTGTGGTTCGCGTGCAAATGATCTGACACGCGTGAGGTCGTGACTGTGGCGTGGGCGTGATTTGTGTGAGCGTTTGTATATTCCTGCTCGTATGTGTGTTTGAATCACTGTGCTCGAGTGCTTGTGGTTGTTTGTGTACGCATGTCCTCAGCGCTCAAAATGTGTGTGTAGGTGTTAGTATGAAGCAACCACACACACACATACACACACACACACACACACACACACACTCACTCTTGCCAGCCAGATGCGTTCACGTGCTCTAACCTTTCATCATCCAATGAAAACATTCTCATCACTTTAACAATTATGAATAGTATGATTCCATCCTCTGTACGTTCCTCCATTTACACCAGTGTTTACATCCACCTTCTCAGCAGCCACTTCATCTCTGCTTCCATTAGGCCTGAAGATCAAGCCCGTGTGATTAGCGTGATGGACCTGGAGTTGACATTGATGATGTCTGCATCACTGGGGTCCCTGTATTCACAGCTGTGATAATGAGACGATGCATAAGAAAAAATATACGTCTCCAAAAAGTGAGCTAATGCACTGGTTACGTGCATCGATACAGATTAAAGCAAACAAACAGAGTATCGGTTTGATCTATTGGGTTTAAACACTCGAATCTGATTGGTCAGAGGGTGTACATTATTTTGGTATAACAGTCATTCCAGCTACAACATTAATGCACTTATTATAATGCGTTATCGTTTCCATAGTAACGCCTCCTACAGTACACAGGGACCGCTACAGGGACCGCTATGTTTATCGTATAATAGTGTTAATGTGGTGACATTATTTGTAAAAGAGTCTGAGAGAGAGACAGAGACAGAAAGAAGAAGAGAGACTGACGGAGACAGAGAGAAGGAGAGAGACAGAGGCAGAGAGAAGGAGAGAAACAAATCGAGGCAGAGAGAAGGAGAGAAACAAATCGAGGCAGAGAGAAGGAGAGACATACAGACAAACAGAGAGAAGAAGAGAGAGAAAGATAGGCAGACAGAGAGAGAGAGAGAGAGAGAGAGAGAGAGAGAGAGAGAGAGAGATGTATAGGTGACGGATTATTGTGGTTAGAACATAAGTGAGAACAGGAAGTAACTTGTCTCTTGGATGTTCGGCATCATTACAAATGAAGTAGAAACTGTTTAAATGTCTGATGTGTAATTTATTAATTAATGAACCATTAGAAAGTATTAATAGATGGCTGTGGTATAAAGTGTAATAACAAACTCAAGACTGTACAGTGATGATGAAAGTAATCCACTTCTGCTTGCATTATTTTTGTATAAAGGTCACGTCTAATTTCTTCCCTGTAAAAGTTTCTCCTGGATCGCATCACATTTCTACAATAAATCATGAACTTTGAGATTTTTACAGATCAATTCTATCTCATTTTGTTCATGAGCTGATGTCAATACCGGCAAAATAGTTTCTCTTATAGCTAATAAGCGTAAAATGTTATATTTAAAATATTTTTCACACTAAAATGCAGGAATAAACATGGCTAAAAATGAATTTAGCTAAATTCTTCCACTTATATCGTAAAAATAATCAATTAAATATGATAAAGTTTAAAGTAAATTATTAAATATAAAAATAATATCAAGCCTCTATATAAAGTATTTAAATAATTCCAGCTCCAAAACTTTTTTTTTCATTTGTTAGTCAATTAGTCAATTTTTTTCCCCCTGTAATCCGCTCAATTTCGATCCTATGAAATTGGATCACTGCATATTATTAATTTAAAGAAAAAAATACTTAATTCATATTCAGGGGGCACGGTGGCTTAGTGGTTAGCACGTTCGCCTCACACCTCCAGGGTTGGGGGTTCGATTCCCGCCTCCGCCTTGTGTGTGTGGAGTTTGCATGTTCTCCCCGTGCCTCGGGGGTTTCCTCCAGGTACTCCGGTTTCCTCCCCCGGTCCAAAGACATGCATGGTAGGTTGATTGGCATCTCTGGAAAAATTGTCCCTAGTGTGTGATTGTGTGAGTGAATGAGAGTGTGTGTGTGTGCCCTGTGATGGGTTGGCACTCCGTCCAGGGTGTATCCTGCCTTGATGCCCGATGACGCCTGAGATAGGCACAGGCTCCCCGTGACCCGATAGAAGACCCCGATCGCTCCCCGATAGAAGATGAATGAATGAATGAATGAATTCATATTCATAAACAATTAAATGTTTATTTTGGTGTTTGGTGAAAAAAAAAATCTAAATCTGAAAATTGACTATTAACTTGATTTCAGAGAAGAACGTATTAATGTCTGAACTTTAGTAATTATTTATTTAGGTATTTAAACACACTGCGTATCTGTTGTTTTTCTTTTCCAGGTTGAACTTCTTCATCCTTAAATCGTCCTTAAATCCGGTCGTGTGATATGTTGTTGTCCGTATCGAGACGTCAGGCTGAAATCCTGTGATTATAATTTTTACTGATGTGTTTATCAGCCATTTTCTCCAA